>NC_070578.1:28897300-29052300 GCF_027409825.1 Scomber japonicus
GTATTTAACGGTGTCTGAAGGGCTTTAAGCATCGATTGTTGATATCGGGAACTTCCATACAGACTAATACAAAGAATCTGCTTTAATCTCATCAAAAAACACTGCTTGGCTTTGTTTTACGGCTAGCTGTATTAGGGATGGTAATTAGATCTTTTACCAATAATTCATCTACTCACTACTCTACTAGTTTGGAAAATATGCGAGAGAGAGGAGAGCGCATAAGTTCAAAATAAACTGGGTTTCGTAGTGATGTGCGTCTCTCAATCACTTTTTAACAGCCAGAATCATCTGTCAGTGTTATGTGCAGGTAAACTCTTCAGCTCACCTGTTCTTCTTCAGCTGCCTCCTGAAAATGATGTTTGGGACTTCCTGAGTCAGGGGGGGTGTTTAAAGATCCTTCAGTTTCCACAGTTTCTCTGCTGCCAGGATCCTTAAGCAGAAAAAACCCCCAGACACACACACACACACACACACACATACTGATGATGGAGCAGGACTTAAAAACCTAAAATAAATAAAACTTCAACAGCCTTGACAGATTTGATGTGCCTTGATTTAAAATGGATACGACCTTGCAAATATTAACTTTGATTAAGATTGTGATGTGTTTGAGAAGATTTTAGTGTTGTTTAAACTCATAACTCACCAATCTATTAAAAGGATTAACTAAATATTATCAAACATTTTTTTTGTTTGCTCTCCTTTTTCTCTGTCATTATAAAATTTGTAATTGGTGTTCTTGGTTGCTGATGAGACCAAAATCAAACCTAAGAAATGCAAAAGTATTTTTTAGCACTTTGCAATCTAAACAATCAATTGACAAAATTAAAAACATATAAATACGAATACTGCAAACAAGTAGAGACAGCCTTGATTTTTTGGTGTTTACCTGGACGAGATACGGATGCGGTTTCCTTGGACACACCGGATACTGAACCATTGCCTGAGAAGATGGAGGGTTTGTCGACATGTTAGAATGACTTGGGGGACCATTTGCATTACTCCAATAACCACCGGCTCCTGGGTACGCTGAATAGCCGCCAGCATACCCATTTGCTGGGTAGTTATACCAGGACCCCTGGCTAGAGTAATTGCTATTAGGTGGAAATCCATGTGCTGCGTATGCTGAAATGAAAGTATAGAACGTGGAGTTAATAGCTTATATCACATGGATCAATAACAAGGGTGTTTGACAACTGTGACCTACTATTTCAACCTATTGTTGAGCCACTAAAGACGTCAAGAGAGGATTAATTACCACAAGAAGAATGCAGTCAGCTAGTGCCTGATATTTGTTCACCCTGTTGGAATTTGCCTGTTCATTTCAGAGATGTAAAGCATACTCACGTTGTGTTGAGCCAGTGGCCGTGTACATCGACACCATGCGGGCATGTTCTGCTCTCACCTGGAGAATGAGAGAAAAGAAACACTGTGAAGATTACAGTACACAAAGGCTGAGCAGTTATATTTTTAACAGTTGAATAGCATTGTGGGTAGGTGCAGAGCACTCAAAACCTATCTCTAGAGATCAGGTGGTTCACACTACCACTTTCACTTTTGGAGGTGGGTATCAGTGACAACTATATGCTTTAATAGTTTCACCTTCTTAAACCTCCCATTAGGCTCTCATTCAATTTAGAATAACTTCACAACTTAATATGTGGCAACAATACCATGAACTTACAGTTTCCAGCAGAGACTCTGTGAGTTTCTTTGCTGCCTCCAGCCCAGCTGCATTTGGGTGGCTGAAACACACAAAGGGTCATTGTTAAACAGGATGAGACAGTCTCAGGAAAAGACTAACAGAGAGCAAAAAGGAAAGTGGTTTCATATGCAAGCAGGGTTCTTAAGTAGCTGGTTCCATCACAAATTAACATAAAACTGAAACCAGCTAGTTTCATTTACTGAAACAAAAAACTTTCATACACCTTAAGTTGTTTCCTATTCTGTGGGAAGCTAATCATTTTAGCTACCCAATCAAGCTAAAATCAAATCCCCTTCATGTGGTTCTGTTTTACTGACTTTAACAGAACCAGATCTTAATGGAAACTTAGTTAAACTTCTCTTTCTTTGCTTCAATTCGTGAATATTCAAGTACAGACTTAGTTGACAGCAAACACACAGCCAAACACTCAGATATTATATTATGCTGCATTACCTGATATAGACATAAAGAGGCTCAAAAGACTCTCGTTTTGATGCTTGTTCAATGTAGCCAGAAGTTTTTCCCCTGAGGAAGACTCGGGCCCCCGTCTCCGTCTGGATGTGACTCAGGTATGAACCTCCAGGACCCTCAACCTTTTCATTCACGTTGAACGAGGGCAACGCCTGGTCCAGACCGACAAAAATCTTTGTGTGCACAAAACTCTGGAGGATCAGAGAAAATGTGATCTTATTAATATAAGATTAACTTTTAGGTTGTTCATTGAATCTAAGACAAGTTTGACTAGAATTAGAAACATTTTGTCAGCAGATGCAGGATCCCAAGGGTCTTCCCTTTACACCAGGGATGTTCTCACTGCCACTTAATCTGGGAGGTGAGTATCAGTGAAAGCAACATGGTCTTCATTTGCTTCACTTTCTTTTACCTCCATTTAGAAATCATAATCTTGACACCATGAGGCATCAAGTGCAGAAAACTGAACTAATTAAACATATGCAGTCATGAATGGTGCATGGTAACATTTTGATATTAAACCCCCTGCACAGATTTCACTACTTGTTTTCAGCATAGTTAAAATCATGTCCACCTACTCCTGAATGAGGAGCTGCAGGCCGATGTCCCTGTCCTGGCACTGCGTTAGTGTTGGGCATCCGTGGCACAGGTGTGGGAATGACAGGCCGAGGGGGCTGAGGGTAGATTGTGAGTGGAGGCATGACTGGTATCTGTTGACCTCCTGATGCTGCGGAGGCCCTCAATACGTCCTCAGAGATGATCTCCTTTATTCTCAATACAGCTTCTAAGATGACAGAGAAGACAAATCTTTTGACTAACCTTAAAATATTTCAGAATCACATTAGATAAAGATAATAACTCCAGCCTCAGTAGATAGCAGAAATATAATGAAGTGCTACTTACTATTGACCTGGTCTTGGTTCTTCCCCTGGACATGCAAATACAAAGGTCTTTGTCTAAAAGAAAGCAAATTAGAAATGTCATGAACAACACATAATTTCTGCACTACTGAAAACATATTTTATTTTTCCCATCATCATTAAAGCACTCAAAAATTCATGTCATATGTGAAGGAGGGTTGGCTGATGATGGGTGCCCCCTTAAAAACAGACCCCCGATACAGATCACTAACAGTATGAACAGAAATCTATGGTCCGATTCCACTAAAAGGATAACTGATGATAATGTCAGAATACATACCCTACTTTTCCCTTTTCGGTGTCAGCCATGTAATGACCTTTTGTTGAGACCACTGCCCCACTAAACTGTCGAATCTGGAAAAGGGAGACAATATGATTCAAACTTTAGATGCATTTTACTATCATAATGAGAATATATGTATCTAAGACTTGTTTCTTTTCAATTGTTACACTGCCTTGACTACTTTACACGCACCTCCTCCTGTGTTTTGCCTTTAGTAAGAAGGTCCCTGCAGTTTAGTGGAACATCATTTATGTCTACCTCTGTGACAACCATCTCTTCTGAAGTGGTTGACACTGGCGCACTTGGAGGAGTCTGAAAAATGTGAAAAAACAAGAGTCACTATAAACACTTTAATAAATGCATACTCAAGGCAAACAAGGTTCACATGATTTTTAAACTATGCACACCTTTGCCAGTAATGGTGGAGGAGTCAATAATTTTCCTTTTGCCATTAACATGGCATTTATTTTGGCAGCCATGGCTGCAGCCATTTCAACTCCTCCCTGAGGGGCTGGCCTTTCTGCATCGGGTATCGAGGACTGTGCTCCTTTTTGTAGTGGCTGGGAAACTGTACTGTTGGAAGCAGCCGTGCTGACAACTCCCGATAAAGAGACATGATGCGCTGTGTTTTCACTACTCCTCTGCTGCTTTACATCTACACTCTGTTTAGGTTGGGCTGGCTGATCCCATCGGCTGGTTAGGCACCTGAAACACAACATTAAAGCACAACAGTCAATAATAATACAGTTAATAATTCATATTCATAATATCAGACATGGACTTCTACATCTAAACAAAGTAATGTAGTAGACTTAGTTGAGCCTTGGATAAGTGATGAGATGCCATCATGATAACAGTCCAATGCTTCTGACTGAGTCCATGTAATACTTTTAATAGTATTTTAATGATTTAATGATTGAGAAACATCAGACAGAAAGTATAAATTCAACATATTAAGAGAGCACTATGTCAAACTTTGAGCTTCTGTCTCTTTCCACAGTTAACTACAGACAAAAGGGTATATATTATAATATAATTCAGCAGCCAACACTTTCCTTCCAGTCATAACATTTGGGTTTTACTCAGACAGTCCAAACCTCATTACTATTAATCCAACTGTGGAAAATGGAGGGGCTCATGTGGGCATATAATGGCCTGCATTCTCAGTTTGTCCTTTACTTTAAATATAGTTCATAATGTAAATATAAAAAAGGAAACACTATTCAACATCCAACTTTAGGTATAACCGCGGTTTATTGTAATCAATCCTAAATTACACGACTTTTTAAAACACCTTTGTAAAGATATTATCTCATCATTATGGTCACTGTTTTGTATTTAGTGTTAAATTAAAGCTGGCGTTGCAGTGTTAGCCTGTTTATTTTCTCGGCTAGGCTAACAACAGCTTAAGGTAGCTAGTTAGCTGAGTTGGAAAGTTACTCTCCTGTTTAGGGTTTACTTTTAAAATGACTAATATAACAATTTAAAACTTTTAGGGATAACTTAGAATGCTCCACTACTTTGATACGATACTCTCACACTCAATAGCCTCATTCGCCGTGGCTTTAAAGCGTACACATGCAGGCTAACATGCACCAACATTAGCAGGCCACGACCATGTTAGCTTTGCTGTTCCGATATATAACATGTATATATATAAAAATACCGTTACTCAAGTTTATTCACAGCTAGGAAAAACTACACACAAAACTTACGGTGTTTGTCCAGTCATTCCCGAAGACATAGCACCACTCAACTGAAATATACAAGTTAAATTAAATGAGTTTCTAGTGTAGTTGCTGCGGGACAACGGCAGCCATCGATCTGCTTTCTGCGGCGACTTCTTCTGACGTCGGGTCGCAGAGTGTGACGGAGGCTGAGCTGCTCTTAATAATAAAGTTAAGGAACCATTTATATCCAGTAAAAAGGAAGAGAGCTTTAGAATAGATATTGTTGAATACTCTTGTGACTTCTGTGGTGTAGAAGAAGAAACGATATGAACTAAATCAATATTGCACCACAGTTAAGCACATTAAAAACAGTAAGGCAATGAAAACAAACTGTATTTTTTGAAAAATGTGATTGTTTCCCTGGTTATGTAGCCAGTACCATGTAGAGGAGTTTAATGGGTGTTATCGATAATCACCAACAAATCACCAATAAATCACTAATAAAACAGTGTTGGGGGAGTACTTAACTAGCTACATGTAACCAGGGTTGAGAAGGTTACTTTGGAAATGTAATAGGTTACAGATTAGTTACTCTATTTAAAATGTAATGAGTAATGTAAGTATTTCAATTACTTAATCAAACTAAAATAACGTATTACATTTGATTGTGTTGAAGTACAGAGTACTTAAGTAAATGTACTTTCCACCGCTGCTTACAATCTTCATTAAGCTTCTCAATTTGGAATGTATTGTTCCTACACTGCATTTTATCTTGTATAAATCAGAATCTTTTGTTTACTAATGTGTGATATTGTCTACAGTAATAGTAAGGATAAATAAAGACTTTTTTTATTGACAAAAAAAGGGAAAATGTTTATATGTACACAACATTAAAAAACATACACATTCTGGGTTCATATAACAAATACAGAGAAAAGTAAATGTATATGTAAAATAAAATGTACATTACAACTATAAATTATTGCCAGGGGGGATGAGGATCTACATAAAGATTTCACAAAGGTTTTGCCAGAATATCTTCACAAATGGGCCAATTAAGCCCATGCAAGACTTTTTCCAAAAAATATCTTTATTGTATACTATTAGTGTAGATAATATCACACATTAGTAAACAAAGGATCCTGATTTATACACGATAGACCACAGTATAGGAACATTAAATTCCAAATTGAGAGGCTTAATGAAGACTGTAAGCAGTGGTAGAAAGCGACCCCTAGATTGGAGAACACTGAAGTAAACTAGCTAACTGTATATAAAGTAATTGACACTAGCTCCACCTGCAGCAGTTACAACAGTAACATGCTACTTAGACACTGATGCTTCCAGTCCTTATGTTGGGAGTCACTGGACTAAAGCTAACTATATAAAAAGTAGCTGAAACCAGCTCCACCTCCAGCAGCTACAGCAGTTTACACACTCATGCTTCACTTTTAACAATCTAAAGATGTCATATATAATAATATGTCAGTCAGAGGGACCAAACCACTACTATTACTGTAATACTTTAACTACATTTTGCTGCTAATACATATGTACTTTTACTTAAGTAGGATGTTTCATGCAAGGCTTTTTCTTCTGTAAAGGATCTGAGTATTTCTTCCACCACTCATGATAAATATAGAAAAATCCCAAAAGCTGTTCATGACTATTGCTGTATTAGCCTGCTAGGGGGGCCTGCATGGGGCAAAAATGAGCTGATGGGCCCCCATTAAAGGTCAACTATTTGCTGTGTCTCCTATTCACTTCAATTGAAGACCACATAACAGACTGTTCTGGTGAAATCTCCGGTCGGCTCTGGCAGACATGCATTTCAGAGTTTCCATTGTTAAACTTTTGTTTTGATTTGGTTTATTTATTGACAACAAATGTTTATTAAATAAATAGTTGGAGATGAAATGATAATGGACTAATTTGCATTGTTGTTTGTGGTGTTTAACAAGTCAACCAATAGTGTCTGACTTTAACAAATATTAGAAAATAGGATCTCTGTTGACAGAGACCTCTAGCAGCAGTGTGAATTATTTACTTGTCTGTCAGGAACCAAAACATCCCTGTCAGGAACAAAGATAGAAGTTGCACAATGTTGTCTTTAGCACAGCAAAACCTTGTAGAGAGGACGTTGTGGTGGAGGGATGAACATGATTTGAACTTGGTGAACCACAGTTTGTTTCCCATTTCCTACCAACAGTCAGTCTTCCTGTAACCATGACCATACGATTGTTTTTTTAACTAAATAGGTTCTTAGTCCAAACCAGTAGTTTCCGTGCCTAAACCTAACTACAACCTTAATCATGGAAGATCAAAAAACACTCATATGAATCATTTATGCAATTGTCATTTGTAATGGTTTGGAGGGCACAGACACATGATGTCATTCTGCCATTAGAGGTGTCAGATCAGAAAACAAAACACTCATATGTGTCTGTTTGGGAGGGAACAAAAGCAGTCTGTTTTATTCTTTGCTCTTTCAAAAAAAAAAAAAAAAAAAGACAAAATAAATATTTTTAACCATGCTCTAGGGATGTAAATGTTGGTCTGTCAGTCTTTGGTGCAGACTGAAATATCTCAACAAATATTGGATGGATTGCTGTGAAATTTTGTAGAAACATTCACAGTCCCCGGAGGATGAATCCTAATGACTCGGATGACGTTTCACCCAGCACCACCTCACATATCGTGTGAAATATCTCCACATCTACCATATGGTGTGGCACAGCATTTGGCACATATATCCATGGTACACAGAGCATTTATGTTAATGACTGTGGTGATAATCTGACTGTTCCTCTAGCGCCACCAGCAGGTACAAATGTTATTTTTGCCCAGTATCCTAACTTGTTACCAAACTCCTATAAAAAAGAATGGCTCCCATCAGCCACAGCTCTTCTTTATGTTAAGGGGTGAAATAAGATGGTAAACATGGTGACTATTAGCTGCTAAACATCAGCATTTATTATTGTCATTCTGAGCATGTTAGCATTTAGCTCAAAGCATCGCTGTGCCCAAGTACAGTGTCACAGAGCTGCTGGGGTGGATGTAGACTCTTAGTCTTGTTTAATAATAAATGAGAAGTGACAAGGAGGAGATAAGTAACACTGTGTCCCAGCACTCAGTGTTGAAACTTGACAGTGTATCAGTTTGGAAGAAGAAAAGCAGATGTGTTCAATGTGCCATCTCAATGATAAAGAGAATGAGTTTCATTTTGCTATTGTCCTTTTAAGGGTAGGTGTGTCCACGCTGCAGGGTCTCAGCCAGCTGCCTTATAGTCAGAGCTGTCATTTTTTTTGCCTCCCTGCATAAAACTAAAAAAAAAACCATCCAGTCAAACTTTCTTATCTCTCCAGACTAAACAGACACATTTTTAACATATAAGTCACATTGTACATGAATAAAGATTGAGTGAAAAAAGATACAACAATACAGCAAAGACAACAATAGTGTGAGGACAGGCTTTGAATCATGTCAGGAAATAAACTGCAAACGTATAATTGACATTATTTTATTTTTCATTGAATAGTTTCTATTTTTTTTCCGTGCCTTCAGACCAAGATGTGAATCAGAAGGAAGAAACAAATCCCCTGATTGAGTGTACAATTCTGTCATAAGAGAGAAACAAAGATAACCATGGTCAATACATCTTATTAACCACCATTTGCTTAGCTGTTATGGCATTTATATACTGTTTAAAGAGGAAATATTCTTAATAAGCAACAATCTTTGACATATATTAGTATCCTAATCTGAAACCAACCTTGAACAAAACGCTGTTCCCTGGGTCTGTGCATAAGGATGTTGGACAAGTGGCCAAAATAGAATGATGTTTGATCAAAATCAATGCAAGCTGGCCTCTAGGAGACTGCTTAAAGACAGTGATAGACAACTCTGCGATCCACATCCTTCTTAACCATTTAGTTCTCTGTATACATGCTCTGTGTGACCATCCAATTCACAGGTATTCAGATAGCTAAAATGGTTGATCTCATTTGCTGCAAATCCAGTGTAAAATTCATTGTCTATAAAAATATTGAGATTTACTTGAACATAACCTTCTGACTATGTTATAATAAAAACTCCAGATGTCCGTTGCAGTTGCACAGTGGGATGTACTGTATAAATATTGTATAAAATAAGGCAGTCTTTTCAGTAGGATAAACCAGATACAAAAATTTCTGGGAGAAAAAATTTTCAAGTCCAAAATGTTTTCACATATTTCTGCTGTTGTCAAATGTCAAGCGGTTTACAGCATTAAACCAAGAGTAAGGGATTGTTGCAACAATGAATACACCCACGCACCCACACCTACAGCCCAAACACACCCACACATACACACACACAAACTCCTGATGATCAACAATAACAGCTTATTCTCCAATGCAACATCCCATCCCTGGACAAATCACTGAGACGTAGACATTTCTAATATTGTTTACAGTGCAATACAAAAGTGTTCATTCAAACTGGTACTGTACTTTTGATAAGAAAATAAAAATGTTTAATATGGTAATGCTTCATATGAATAATAATTGTGAATTTTTTGAGAGTTATAGTAGTATTTGTCTTCATCAGCTTTGGCTTTTCTCTCTCTTTTAAAATTCATTTTGTTCTTATTTATTAACTAATTCATTTATGAATTTTAATATAGAAAATATGGAACATCTAAGAAAAAATAACATACCAAATCATCTGTAATTAGTTACCTATGATCATGATGTTGAGGTTTTTGTCTCTCAGCAGTGGCCTACAATAAAGACCCGCTCCCTGACCCAAAAGAAAAGCATCCCCTCCCACATGTCTTTTATGACAGCTACGTGTCAACTTGGATGTGTTTCTGAAGGACACATGAAAATATTGCCAAAAAAAAAACCAACAAAAAAAACGCAGTGGAGTGTTCTTTTCTGGTGCGGCCTCCAGAGGCAAAAAGAGCAGTCCTGCCTTGCTGTGAGCACAGGGATGGAGGTCAGAGGTGATTATATGGCCTGATGTGGATTGAACACCTTCATATCCAGACCTCACGTCCATCCACTCCTCCAGTGTTGCTCGCTCCTTCAGTAAACAAGCAGTTTTTACTCAAACAGCAACGTCAGCTTCACAAGCAGACAGAAGAGCCCACGTGGTAAATAAGGGACGGATGCTTAGCCAGGAGGCCTGTAAGGACCCTCTCTCAGTCATGTCACTTGACCAGCTACACTGCTAATGCCTGAGAGGCACGAGAAGTTCATAAGAGTGCTGTGTGTTCATGTCTGTTTGTCACAGTTCTCATTGGACAGGGTTGTAAAGCCAGCAATGTTGCTGCTGCAACTGCCTGTCAGAAAGTCAACTTCTGTGTTTTCTGTATGGACGGACATGTGGACGCTCGGCGTGCTACAGAAGCAGGAGAGTGAAGGCGAGGAGGCCCTTTGGCTGGCTGGGCTGGCAGGGAGAGAGACGCCCCAGCAGGAGAGAGGAGGCCTGCCCCGGACCGCTGAGTCCCAGGGCCGAACACTGCAGCGCCTACTCTGGAGGCGGTCGCAGGCTGTGCAGCTTCCTTTCGTCCAGGCCTTTCCAGTACTTGAAGTTGTTGTCCAAGTGCTGCATAAGATTGGGGAGGTCTGCAAAAGCTGGAGACAGTACAAAGGATTTCGCAGGCTCAATATTAGATTTAACCGATAAATGCACAGATGTGTTTTAAAAAAATATAAGCACTACTATCGCTATGTATACATTTTGCAAAAGACAGATGCAAAAAAGTTTTCTCTCCAGATACTGATTCTGGTGCTTCAATTTAAGATATCTGTGCATATCTGTTACCTATCTGATACCAGTGCTCTCTTTTCCCAAACTCAAAGATCCCCTCCAGATGTTTTGGCTGATACGGTTTTCCAAAAAAAAGGTTAACAAGGTCAGTACTGGAGCCGATCTGATATGCTGTACAAATGTACCGTAATTGCAAAACATATGACTGATAAAAAACTATACATTTTTGAGATGATCTTATTTTCAGTTTCTAATTTGACATCTGTATTAAAAGGACATATTCTCATCCATCATATTCAATATATAAAACATTATAGTCAGACTGCACAAATGCCATGTGTCTCCTTTACTTATTTCCTTGTGTATGTTAAGTGTCCATTTTAATTGTTTGTCTATGATATCATAATTTCAAATGTTTTCTTCACAAAATAAATCTTACTACCTAACTTATGATAGCATGCATATTTGTCTCCAGTGTTTGCATCATGCTGTGTGGTCTTACCATCCCATGCATCAAACATGTCTGTAATGAAGTAGTCTATGAAGGAAATCTGGGACTTTGGGATGCTACATGTGTTTCTGTCAAACACAGGCATGACCACTGGTAGACCTTGTCTCTTCTCCTCGTCCGTCTGTACCAAAGACAACAACACAAGTGAACTCATTGTACATACAAAAAAACATAAAATACAAAGAAACAGTGCAGCTGCTGCCTGCTAGATCCATCTCTCCAAACTACTAATCACCTGTGCAAAATACTCCTCTGAGATGCGTCCGGCCCATTCTATACAGAGCTCCTGAGGCCTGCATGGATTGGAGATGTCTGCACACTTAATCAGCATCCGCTTCACAAGGATGCGATTCTCGGGGGAAGTCAAAACGCTTTTGACAGATTCCTCATCACTGTTTCCCTGAAAACAGAAGCAGACCATTAGCACAAAGGAAACTGAAGTAGACTACAACACGCAGCTGCTACACAACTTTAAAAATAACTTACTGTGTCTGTAAATGAAACCAACTGGAAAGATCAAGCATGACACTAGCAGATGATAAAGGTTTTAGTTGTCTTCATAGAGGAGGAGGAGAGTGTGCGTTTAGGTTGAGTTCATTATGAGCTTGTGTAACACTTAGATGTAAAAGAGTACAGCATGGTTCAGACAGTCACATGATTTGCAGCCATCTGTACATTTCAAGATTGAATTCACTGACAATTATGTTAAGCAGAAGTACAGAAGGTCTATTTTGCTGAGCCAAGATAAGAGAGGCCCCTGTTTTATCTCGAGCTTCAGGTCTAAAGGTTTACAATGAAATGGCAGTGTACATGAGACACAAAGACTAAGAGGCAAAATAGTTCTTTTATTAACTAAACTTACCTTTAATTACAATAGCAAACACTTAAATGGATAATATGTCTGAACTAAAAGTGGTTGTATTCAATATACAAAAGTCAAGGAAAGATTAAGCACTCATCATATCATTTATTCGTATCATTCCTGCCTTAAAAAGGCAAGACAACTTTTAAATGTCTGTGTTGGGCATTCCACACAGAGACGAGAAAGATGGTACCAAGTTGTAAAATTCTCTCCCCACAAAGATATCTGTGCCCAGGCAACAACAGGCCACAAGCCCCCTGAACCAGTATCATCATCTCTCATGCTCTTAAACTATTGTTGTTTGCATGCTGTTGGACTGGGTATGATTCTGCACCCGTGTGTGACAGAGTGAGAAGACAAATGGTTATGTTTACATGGTGTCTGAATGCTCCTGCCTGTCATCACATCTATTTAAAATGTTAAAATGAAACCTGACACCTCTATACATGTATTAAATATTAAAACATTTTTAAAATGTGCTAAAACATTTTCCCTGTTAATCTCACCCCATTCTCCTCCAGTGCAGCCAGCGGCTTGTTGATGCTGTTGACAAATTTGTTGACATGTTCAAAATGTTTGGTCATCTCAGTGGCGAGCACCATATCAATGATGGCCTGACGTAGTGTTCGATATTCATTCCTAGAGAGACGGAGACAGAGAGAGACGGGCAGAAATCAGATGGGTGAAGGAGGGGAAGGCAGGGAGAGGAGAAAAAGAGAGAAGAGAGCGAGATGACAGTGTAGTAGATAGCATGGAAACCCGTGTGAACAGTTTTCCCCCTCTGACTGCAGTGACAGTGGCAATGAATGGATGCTTTGTTCACCTTCCCCCTCTCAGGGGACCAGCACATGTGAGCTATTCTGCTTTAGGACTCAAATCACATTACTACCCCACCGCTGTCAACACACACACACACACACACACACACACACACACACACACACACACACACACACACAGACACAGACACAGACACAGACTCACAGACACACACACACAAGCACGCACACACACACACACACACACACAGACACAGACACACAAACACATACAATATTGCTTTCATTGGCACATACACAGTCTTAGCCCATCCCCATGATACTCCAGGTATCAAAATCTATTTTTGTAAAGAAATTAAACACTTAGCACTTCAAACATAATAGAGTTTTTCTTAAACTTGGTCATTAAAGTATATTTGTTTATCTCATAAAACAGAGTTTGCGAGAAATAGTCAACTTTTTAGTGTCATCATTCATATTCCACATAAACACACAGCCAGGAGCTTAACTTAGTTTAGCATTTTGAATAAAATAAATAATAGTTCAGCCAAAATCTTAAATTCAGTCATTAACTTCTTAACATCATGTCAGTCAAAACTATTAGCTTAGTTTTCCTTTGGAGAAACCAAGGTAAGTATTGGTCTTTTGAGCACATATTACATAATGTTTGATTGACAGTTGTTTTGGACATGCAAGTACATATTAAAACTAAATCTACTTAACTTGATTGAACTTGAGATGAGTAAAGATACCATTGTTTTTTGGGGTGACCTGTTCATTGTGTACAGGATGATCTACCTTTCAATGTTCTTGAAGATGTTGCATTTATCGTCTCTGGTGGAAATCTGGAAGGCCAGTGCTGCATGGTGGCTTTCTAGCACAGCTGTGTCATTGTAGAGAATGGCCAGCTCGCTTCCTGCGTTGCACAGGAAGCTGTTGGTGCGGCCTGGGTGGTCCACATCATGCACAGTGGCGGCTATCAGGGCAGCCACCTCGTCAATGGGATCCAAACTTTGCTGTTAGGACAAAAGACATGACAAAATGTGGCTGTAGGAGACTAAAAAAGTAGTTGTACTTGAAAAATCAACCATGATCTTCTTGTTATCAGGGGTGCAGATTAGCAAGGCAAAATGATTCACTGGACCAAACGCTGAACATAACACGCATAGCATAACCGTCTGTTCCTTTCGCTAGACATGTCACATCCCACTGGAGATAAAACGATGATGCACATCGAGTTAGCCTGAAGGTTGAACCACAAAGTAGCTCTACAATGTGAGAGACAGTTGTGATTTATTATTATGATGTTTAAATTTCACCTTAATTTAACTGCATTTAGAGGGGATCCCAATATTTCCAGGATACAGAAAAATGTCAGTATAGGAATATAGACAATATACTGTTGATTTTTAAAACATGTAATTTCAAAGCTACACAACAAAGAGTTGTACAAAGCTATATGTTATTCTAGGCCTCATATTCATGCATCATTCCTTGCTTGCTGGGTTTTCTACAGGACTGTAGTTTCATAAATAAAGAGTAAACACAGTAACAGTGTACAGATCATGAAAAGAATTCCACTTTTTTCTAATAAATCTTGCAACATAACAGACCTTCTAACCTATCTGCAGATTACCAGGGACTCATTAACCTTGGGTGATGTAACTTCACAGTTCACAGGCTAAGCCAATGAAAGATCACTCTACTGTGATCAGAAATAGACAGTTTGGTAATCAGCTTAGCCAGTGCAGGCCCTCGACCAGTTTTACTGAGCCACTGACACACTTGGGCAAAACCACGGCTCTCTAGGATAACGAAAGCTCAGGTGGAACACCTTTCACCCAAGACTGAGCAGAGACCGGCGCTTAATATCACAAACACACAAAATCACTAAAAATATAGTTCACATTGTACAGACACAAAGGCTGAAAAAGGAATTAGCCATTTACCTTGACCCTTTCCTTGCAGAGAAAATATGCAGTTGCATGCAGGACATCAGCTGCATGTGAAGAGTTGTGGTAGGAGTTACTGGAGTGGTAGTTGGCTTCAATTACTTGCAGCCAGGAGCGCAAAGTGGCCTCAGGGCAGTTGAGGAACTCGCAGACACCAAAGCGAGAGAAGATCTTCATGCCCAAGTAGGTCAAAGGTCTGCAGGAAGAATGGTAGTTTAACAGAAGCTCTCCTTCCACACTCCACACAAAAAAATGAATTAAATACAGTTTGTCTGTGTAAATGTGCTGCTGCCTTACCGTTTCATGGTTGCAGCCTCCAAGTTGAAGATGTCAAAGTCCCAAGAGTCCTCGTTCTCCATGGTCTGGGCGATACGAGGGGGGATGTCATTTAACGACAGAGGAGTTGTCAGGTGACTGGGGATATGATGGGGCTCTGTAAGCGAGGGAAGGGACAAGAAATGAGGAATTCAGATGAACAGGGGGAGATTAGAAATGTGTAATTCAGTACTTCTCCATGCGTAGGACAGAATACACTGAAGTCTAAAACACATTATATCACTTCATGTTGTTCCTCATGAACGCTTTGAATAGACTCACGTTTTGTGGAAAAGATGTATTCATTTCCTGACAATCTGCGCAAACCATCCTGTGAATGACAAAGACAGAGATTGAGTGAGCATTAATGCACTAATTTAACATCTACAATGCCACGACTACCGGACAAACTCCATCTACTGAGGAAGACCATGTAATGTGATGAAAAGGGCTACTAAATGGACTTTGTGGTGTTTAGTCAAATGCATGAAATAGATATATCTCATCCCTAACAGCCACATTATGAGCATCACATCTGTCAAAGAACCACAACATAATTTGGACTGTGACAGTTTTTGAATGTTTCTTTTACTGAAGGTCAAATATAAATATCCCATGCGTTTATAGCCTCTATGTAAGAGGCCAGAAAGCAGAGTGATACCAGTCATGTTCCTGTGACTTACATGAAGGTACTTACAAATGACTTAGCTGCAAGTCAGGAGGAATTTCTATCATAAGAGTTGATTAAAAAAGTAATCTAATAGCACCAGGAGTATCTGAGTATCTGGATAGATTAAGTTCATGTCCAAGTAAATGGTTATTTTGTCAGGTTGTTTTAAAATTTCTCAGGTGCTAATGACCCCCTAAATCCACCTGATTCTTGAAAGCTAATTTTCTTTTGGGTGAAATGTTTCCCAGGATTTAAATGAAAAACAAGAGTCAGATTTTGGATTGTTGCCTTGTCGCTACACTTTACTGTAACTCCAGCATTAAAATGCATCCTGACAACAGTATAAATAAGAGGAAACAAAGATATGGACTTTCCACATTTTCTGTATTACTTTTATGAATGTTCTTTCATCTGTGCTGTGACACAATATTTTGGAGACTACGTTATGATGACACCTCGTATCATTTCCATACTAGCATACGGAGGGAGGGGCACTATGAAGCAGCCAAGCTGAGCTAATTAATGAGAGCAATATGCAGTTTAGAAAATAATTACCATATTCATGAACCGTAATAGTTGTGTCAGAAATGACACCATGTAAATTTATGTACATATGTCACATAATCTACAGTAAATGATTCTATTATTAAAAATGTATCTTCCTCTAGGCATTGCTACATGCTGTGATAGTAAATGGGGCTTATCAGCGGGGCAACACTTCATCACCCAAATAATCAAATATGCTTGTTGGTGGTTAAAAGTCTAATGTCCCCCCTCTTGTAAGACTGTGATTTGCATCAGCTGTTTATAATAGAAGACATGTTAAGAAGTGTGTAAGTAAAGGTTTTATCACCCTGTGTGTTTTTTATGTTAGCTGTGAATGTGTAAACAACCATTGTAAGAGTTCTGTATTCATATAGTACAACATAAAGAAGAAATATTGTTTAATTTTGTCTCACACTGTGACTCTGACTTTAAAATGTAGTGTTATGAGGTGTAAAGCGATATCCTCAGGCCAATGTATGTCAATAAACCATGAAAATTGTGAAATTGTGAACCCCTCTGTCAAAAAACATATTTGCCACTTGTCAGCTACGCTAATGAAAGGCTAACATCTTCCAGTCATACTGTTACTAGATATATATTTTGGGCGTCAGAGAGTTCATGGGTGTGTGTCGCAGAGTGAAATGTTTACTTCACAAGTGAAAAAGGAAGAGGAGACTGGCTCATCTTTGACCCGAGCATTGTCTCATGGTGGTGCTGCCTCTGTACACACTAGCTATTTTAAGACTTTCTCCCCAGAAAGATTCACAACTCTTCTCTTAATGTTCACAGGGCCTTCTGAGTTCACGCCAAGCCAAGCACCAAGCACCAAGCACCACAACAAACTGCAAACATAAGGCTAAATAAATAAAATATGCTACCAGGCTCCTCATAAACCAATTGGACCACCTCATAACCGACTTGATGAGACATCTAATCAAGTCTTTCTGTTTTTTCAGGGAAAGTTTTGTTAATCTGGTCTGTGTTCCTCCTGGTCTTCTTTTGATTCAGATGAATCAATAGAAAGAATGTGTGAGTGCCCCAGTCGGGTGTCATAAATTTGGTTTCATGACACAGTAAGGGTGCCAGACGTTATTTGAGCGTCAGTGATAGTTCTGTAAAGTGTCAAACTGACACCTTGCTATGGAGGGGTGAGAAAGGTCACTTTGTCCTGAGAGAAGTTTGAAAAAAAAAATTAAATCTCTAACAAACCACAGAAAAGAAAGCAGGACTCTTACAACAACACAGGAAGCTCATAAACCAACATGATCATACATAAATGATCATCTAAAACTAGACAGCACCCCCACTAACATCTCATGGCTCTCTGGTTTCATCAGCCTTTATCACTTATGCAGAACAAATCTTTTCAGAGGAGGGTCTACAGTACGTGTAACACCTTCTCTGCCTCTGCGTATTCAGAGTGCGCATGTATAAGTAAAGCCATGCTTATTCATCTGATCCAAAGAACAGGATGTTTCCAGGCCTGTGGAGTCGAGAGGAAGAGGTTCATGTGAGTGTGACTGTGTGCATGTGTGTGCAGAGAGGGAGAGAGAGAGATAGGGAGGGAGGGAGAGGGGGGGAGAAAGAGAGGGTGGGGTGGGCTTTCCTCTCCAGCCTACAGGAGCACAAAGGACAATCTAACACTTCCTCTGGGGTTGTTGCCAAGACTGCCAACTTGGCACTCTTTCTACTTCTGTACTTCACCATTGCTGTCAGTTAATCTCTCTCTCAGTCTCTCTGTCTTGCTCCCCCAGATATGAACAGAAATGCTCACAAAAGGTTTGCTCACACACACTCACAGACTGCTCCCAACTCTCACACATGATATCATGGGCCTTCATAGTGAATGTTTCACGGACATTCGCATGGCCATGCGTGTTATCACTGTGGAATCCTGCAAACGCTCTGACGTGTGTTATCATCCGAGAGTCAATTCATTTGTAACAGAAGGAAGCAGTTTGGGTGTTTCAGATCTCTCGAAAGCCCCTCCTTCTCCTTACCGTCATCAACCCCCCAACAAGGTCATTCGTGTGAGGGTCTTCATCCTTGGTGCCCAGCTGTGGGGAGTAGAGCTCAGTTGTCCTCAGGATCTCCAGTACCCGATCCAAGGCCTCTGCCACGGGCATAGGGCTGCTTTCCTGCGCTGCATTGATGATGTTGATCACCTGGATGATGAAATAAGAATATTTTTTGTAGATACTTTTAGAAAACCAGGGTGAAAGAGACAACTTATACTTCTTATACAGTGAGGTAAATAACCTTTAGGAGCAGCTTTCAATAATCACATGAAAAACATTTGATGAGAATTTAGTACCACATTGACAAGTGCAGATTTTAGTGGCAGTGATTTGGTTTGCAATCAACTTTATTATTGTCATTTTCACCCCTGACAAAACAAAAGAGTAACAAAATGCTTAACTCAAGGTGACAAACTAAAAACCAACAATAGGCAGCCCATGCAGTCTTTAGTTAATCAATCAATTTTGCAAAAATACACTCATATGCTTTCTTGCTAAGAGTTAGCTGAGAAGATTTTGCCACTCTCATATGCAAGTTAAATATGGGGCTACAGCCAGGATACAGTTAGCATAGCTTAGCATAAAGCCAGGCTCTCTCCGTTAGTAAAAAACCTACCTACCAGCATCTGGAATGCCCACTTATGTCCTTTAAGTTATAGGGGTTATGTGCTAGACTTCATATTCATCTAGTTTTACACTTTAGTTTTTATATGGATTAAACAAACGAGATATAAAAGTACTAGTTGGTAAGCTTCTGAGGTACTGCTAGGCAGATTTTGTTACATTTGGATGGAGTCAGGTGAGCTGTTTTCTCTTCATTTCAGTCTAAATCCATTCATTCCAGTCTAAGCTAAGATAAGTTAAGCTAACTCGCTGCTGGCTAAAGCTTCATATTGAACAGACAGACATGAGAGTGGTATTGACGTTCTCTAGGGACAAAACTCTAGATACAAAAGTGAATAAGCAGACTTCCCAAAATGTCAAACTATTATTTTAATTAAAGCGGAAATTGCAATAATCAAAGATCAAAACAAGTAAAATGGTATTGATGTCTCAAATAAGTAAAAAAAAAAAAATCGAATTTTGAAAACACATCTAAGGTAATAAAATATGTTTGGACAAGGCTTGCGGTACGTGGTATTTAACAAAAGAGACACATACATTTACATTTTGACCTCCAGAGAAGAAGTCAGAGGTTCTGGAGGTTCTGACAATGAGCACCTATGGCGAGGTCAGCAGGCTTAAAAAAACCACACAGAAATAACACACACACACACACACACACACAAACACATACACACAAAGCAGCAGCTCTATCAGTGCTTTATTCTGGAGAGGATGACGCCTACAGGGACTGACTACACAGTCAAATGATACAGCAGAGGAACTGCAGTGTGTCATATGACCCATCCCTAGGGACTTTCTCTGTTTCCGACTATCCAGGCTGCAGACTACATAAACCACTGAAACAGCAGGTCATTTTGGTCCAACATGCTTTCTTGTCTTATGCATGAAATGTGCCATTTTATCAGCCTATCTCCTCTTGACATGGTATGCGTGGCCTCTAGACTCGGTACTAGTTGCTGTACGAGAAGGGCTCATGGCGGTTGTGGCAGTTTTATAACACAAGAGTTCAGTCATGAGATATAAAACAGTAAAAAACTGCTAATCATATGATGGAGGCTGGGAGGGATTGATGTGGAGGGAGATTAACCCACCTTGGTGATGGGAGCTTCTATAGTCATGGAGTGGATTCGGGCCATTGAGGAGTGCCTTCGCTGTGAGCTCCCTGGAAGGATGAAAAGAAGAAGATAAACAACATATTATCAACTCGAACTTTGATTCAACCGAACTTTTAAAAAAAGGGGGATTTTCAACAACAAATTAAGCCGCTGTTTACTAGTTAATTTCCGTATCTAATGAGTGTGTTTGTGTGTGTGTCCAATCAACAATTGATCCAAACAGACAACTGGGGAGGTTTCATAAGCTAAGTTTCCATCATTCACTCTCACCATCGCTCCCCCGAGATGTTGTGGATCTGACGTCCAGAGAGCCTTTCCTTCGGTCTTTGTGCTTACTGGATTGGATGTCTGAGGAGAAGAGTAAAGCTTGCATTAACACACAAACAGAGAAACAAAGACATAAAAACACATTTATTGAAGTGACAAAGCTGACTTTGGCCCCCATCACATTGTCCTTGACAGATTAGTAGAGTCTGTTTTTAATGAGTAAAACTCTGCTTATTGATTCTGTGGCTTCTCAAAGTTTTTTTTGAGGTTTTTATCCAGTGAAATTGTTATAACTGGTTGTGAACAAGTCGGGAACAAAAGGTGCAGATCAAAGAAGCCCATGGAAATACTACAGTACTTGAGATAGATAGAAAATTAGATAGATAGATAGAAAATTGTACAAATTTAACAGAATCAGTTGTATTTCAATGATCAGATCTGACCTTGGTATTTTAAAGAATTGTAAGGAAGTTTTCTTGAATTTGTTAATCAATTGTTCCTCCAAAAATGTATGCATTTGTTTCAAGTTGTAGACTTCATTTAGACTTCAGATCATGCAAGACTTGGGTCAAAACATATATTTATGGTAATCACAGAAACTTCTCTTTGTTTCTGTCTGAGAAGGCAAATGATCAGATGACAGTTCTTCTATTGACATACTGTATATGTCAGTTTATTTATAAGTACGCTGTAAATATAATAAAATGCACAAACAGTCACAAGACACCGACAAAAACCTCAGTAAAACCCTTTAAAAACATCAGTCACAGTGAAAGGCCAGAGAGAAGATGAAGAAAGCTTTTAATACATTTTTCACCACATTGAGGTTGAAGCACAGCACATAATAACCTTTAGAGCCCCTAATCAGAAGACTGTTGTATAAGAGTTACTGTGAAATATTCTGTGTTGTAAGACCATGCAAAGCTTCATAAACCAACAGCAAGATTTCAAAGTCAATTCTTTTCAGTGAGCCGGTGAAAGGACGCCAACACAGGAGAGATATGATCCCTGTTTTATTCGCCTGTCAGGAGCCTAGATGCTGCATTTTGAAATCAGTTGCAGCTGTGAATTGGCTTTATGGTTGATACCACAATACAGCGAGGAACAATAGTCTAGTTTAGAAGAAATAAAAGTGGAGATACTTTTTTAGTTTTTCAAAGTTCCAAGTTCAAATTTGAGATATTTCTCAACTAGATAAAGCTGGACTGTACATTGGTTTATCTGCATTTTAAAGTAGGTTGTGATTAAAGACAAAATCATTGTTTCTGAGCTTACAAAGCTAAGGTTCCTAAATGTGACTATAAGACTTTTGAGTCCATTTATATTGGTGTCTGCAAAAACAGAAAAAACTCTGTATCGCCTGTATAACACTGGAACTAAATGTTGTGTTTCCTGCTGACAAACACAATGCTGGCCCTTAAAAACTCTAACCTCATGGCAAATCACAAGCAACTGTCATGGAAAGAACATCCATCACTAATGCTGCTAACTACCCAGCAGAGAAAACCTGAACTACTCAAATCTGTGTGACTCCACAGTCTTTTGAGTTGTTTTGCATAATCAATCACATGATGAGGGTCAAAGCTGAGCAGGCTGGCATCTACAGAGGCCATTTGTATGTAGCAGAGGGAATTTGGAAAGGGTCTTACCAGTTTGAGACTCTGCCTGCACACGTTCACTGGATTTATCACTCTGCATGGACAAATGGAAAAAGCTAATTGATAAATGCAGACCAGGGTGCTTTCATTCATCTACAACTCAGCAGAACTGAAAACTCACCTTATTATTATCATTTAAAGGCCTGTTGATAGACACATAGTGTCTGATTTTTCTGTGAATGACAAAACATATTAGTACACGAGGAAAAGAAAAGGGATTGAATCATTATTCATTCAAACATAATCCAATGTAATTATTCAGTTGCTAGAAAGGTAATTTACATTTAGCCAGGTCTTAACATTGTGTCACTCACCCTCCCTGTCCAATTACAGGTGTGATCTTCACATTTTGCTGTATGCTATCTCCATTTTTCTTTTTGGCATAATAAATCCCCTGCCACTCCTGGAACATAACAAGCCACAACTTAGACATACAGGGAAAGACTGTACAGACAGTAAATCATACTTCAGTATATTCAGGTCCAGTGTAGAAATACACTGTAAGGTCATCACAAAAATAGAGAAATAATATGATTTTATTATTCCAAAAGGGCCCTAAAAACGGGTGTGGACTGGGTGTAGCATGGTGGTGTTTGTGATGCAGGTTAGGTGGTGGTGGGGTGAAGCAGGTCAGTGTATTTCAGAGAGCAGCAAGTTGCTTTAAAGGGTAGGAGGAGCGCTCCTGGAGTCCTGTGCGCTTGTTTCATGTCCCCCCACCTAGACTGCTGTGGCAGGTTAAAAAGGCCCTTCCTGCTGTTAGCCTGTCTGTGACTGACCTTCGCTCTCTGTGTAGTAAGATTACAGCACAGCCATCAACCGCAGTTCTTATGCACATGAAACAGAGCTGCAGGATGGCCAGTGGTGCAGACTTACATCACACATGGATGCACGTGCACGCATGCATGCACAGACACAAAGGCAAGAGCAGATAGCTACAGCGCTCACAAAAGTGATCTGATTGTGAAGCGATCGTCTACAGTGACGACTACATTATTTGTCAAATCTATCGAAGTTAAAGTATCAGCAGTCACATTATGAACCATGTATGTGACCGTTCACTTCACAGCGTGATAACTGTTAGCACAAGGTGCAAGTAGCTTACACGATAAAATGAAATCTGGCCTTAAATTTTAAATATAGACAATAGATACATTTGTGAATTCTTATTACCTTTCCTTTCCGTATGCAGGAGTTTATTGTTTCAAGGAGATCAGGCTTGTTCTTCTCACTTTTAGGCACTTCTATTATTTCCTTCCCTATTAGCTCGCCTTGTTGGTAGCCCATAATGGACTCGTAGGCAGGGTTCACGTACTGTGAAGGAGAAGTGAGAGAGTGTTCAGGCTTGATCTGCTGTTCATAAAATCCATGAGCTCAGACACAGTTATGACGATGGGCCTCGCCGACCAAAATAAAACCTTTTCTGAGAGGCTGACACATCTGTTACTTATTCCATGGAGCTCAAAAACATATATTTCATGTGAAAACATAGTGTGATAACACAGGATACAGTTCTTTGAAGTTAACAAAAGGAACCATTCAGAGTGACAGAGACTGCAACTATCACTGCTGAGATCTGGGATCATAAGACATCAACATGCACTAAAACAGAACAGAGGAGAGAGGAAATAAGAGAGAGAAGAAGGGGGGGACAAAAAGGGAAGAGAGAGGGGAATAAACAGTTCGTCACAACAATAAAGGAAGAAGACAAAATTAACTAAACACCCACCTGAATTATTTGATCTTCAGAAGTGATCTCTATGGCCTCTTGGCTTTGTTCTAGAGCTGTGAAAATAGCATTTCCAGCCCTTGTACAGGTGGACAGAGAATACAACCAGACTCATTGTTACTATATGCAACAGACTGTCCAGCATCTAAGTGAACATTCATTCATGTGTTAAAATTGGCAGAAAAAAGTAGAATTTCCTTCGAATATCATGCTCTCAGTGCAACAGGTCTACATAATGCACCATGTACTGTAACTGATGTATAATTCAACTACCCCACAGTGCAACAATACTGCACAACTCACCTCAGTTTGAACTGTGCCCGCACCTCTCCATGCTCCAGCTGTAGCAGCTCATTATAGCAGGCCATCATATTGGCATTCTCCACATATCTCTAAAGGTCAGAGGGCAACACGAGGCCACATGGATCAATCAAAGACAACTAAAATCCCATTTTCAAATCAATGCCATTACAGGATATGTTGTAGTGCAGCTAACGCATTGAGTAGCAATAATTCGAGTATGGGGAACTCAATACATCTATCTTCTGAGCAAACAAAAAGGATTTACAATCTGGATTCCTGCCTTATATTGAGTGTTGACAGAAGGGATATAAAAAAACATATCAAAAGACAAAATACAAATACAAGCAGCAGAAGACACACACATTCACACACTATGTCTCACCCTATTAAAGCCGGCATTGATCAAGGGCATCACAGAGGCTTCCTCTCTGTCTGGCCTTAAAAAGAGAACACATGTTAGCACATAACCATCGCTGCGCCAAATGCTTGTTTAGAGAACATCAACATTTGCTCCATATGACAGTCTGCAGGCCTCTAGGCCTCCGATGAGTCAGGCATTCTAATTCTGACAGTGCTTCTAATCATTAGCTACTTAAAAAGACAGGAAGAAAAGAACAAGAAGAGGGGGTCAGCGAGTTGTACGTACCTCTTCACAACGGCGACTATCACAGTGTTTTCTGAAGAGTTGACCGCTCTAATTGACCTGAATGTAAACAGAGGGAGCCTTTTAGCCAGTGAGCAGGCTGGTGGAAAAGCCCATGGCATCAAATAAATTTATTTTTCAGTTTTTCACGCTCCGATTCTCCCAGGCAGGCAGAGCCCAGTGGTGGAGCTCTCTGAGCAGGCCTAGGCCTCTGAAAGAATGCAGTGTACAGGGCCACTCATCCGCCTGTGGTTTTCCCCAGCCAGTGGTCATAAAGGCCCTTTAGTTCCCCATCGGAGCTCGTGCGTGTACACTGAACATATGGATTGGCCAAAATGAATAGGGTTAACATACACGCTGGGCAGGGCAAATGAATGTTTGGAAATGTGTTTTTGGTTTGGGCAGAGGCTAAAGATAGAGAGTGGTATGGGCAGGCACCGCTCATTTCTCATTGACATGACTCCACTAGGTAGCATGTGATGGAAGCTGATTAAACCCAAAGTGAGCTAGCCATTCATCCCACCAGCAGAGTCACAATCACACGTGTTACTAAATGTACTGTAACACACGAAAACGCAAGATCATCTGGTCTGGATTAGATGACACACATTCAATTCAACTGTGTCCTCTATATTCGTGATTCACAACCAGGGGAACTTCTGCAGCTGCCATGGGGTACTCGGAAAGATTGTGGAGTGGTTAAACTAATAAAACAGAAATTACATTATGATTAAAACTACATAACCATGTATTGAATCATCTGTAACACTTAAACATTAGGTGCAATTGATAGTGCTTGGAAACTACTTACCAAGCAAACAAAAAAGCCTAAACTGTTTACTGCAAGTTCCCGTTTTTTGGCATTTATAAGAGTTTATAAGTTTATAAGTATTATGAATGACACTATAGTAGAACACAATCTCAATTAATGAATCAGTTGTTGTTTTGAAAAAATGTCATGTTGCAAATGGTGAAAACTAACAAAACTAAAATATAATTAATAGTAATTTTCTATCATTAAAACTGTTGCCGATTAATTTTCTATTCATCAACTAATCTTTGAAAACAATATAAAATATGTTTTCATATAAGAATTTATAATTGTTGTCAAATATAGTATCAAACACCTCCTTATATCTGCTTAATTATTATAGTTCAAGTGTTAGCACTGAAATACATATATGGTTGAGGTATCCAGTAATAGCCACTCTGAGTGGTAGTACAGTTGTATGAATGCAAATTTGACCACACTGACCTAACATCTTATTGTAAGAAAAAAGTATTTTAACAATATCTTCTTCTGAATAATTGATTGTGTAACATAGTTTAAAATGATCTCAATTGAACACATTTGGATCATGGTGATGGGTGTCAGTGAAGTGGTACTTCATTGGAGTTCAGTGGAGTTTGTCCACATCAGACAAAACAGGTTGGGAACCACTGCACGACATCATTACAGAAATAGTAAAAAGAACATTGATGATGAGTGAACAGGCCTACCGGCATAGTGCTTCAGCGTCAAAGTGTCTGGAATGTCTGTGGTCAATGATGACGAGGTCGTGATGCTTCTCCAAGAAGCATTCAAGAGCCGACTCTGGTGTTCGCGCCATGCTGCACCTGAAGTTGGCCTTCTCACATGCCCAGCAGAAGCCATTACTCTGACTGTCCTCTTTGGCAAAAACTAAAAGTACCTGCAAAAGGAGAAATGACTAAGCATGTATAACCAACTGAGTCATTTGTATTTCTAAGTGACCTCTTGCAATGTCACACTACTACTACTTCTAGCCATAACAAAAATAAAGTCTGTATTTCACTCAAATAAAACCAGTTTTTAAAAGGGATTTACAAGAAGGTGGAATACAGACTGTTAATATTCAAAGATGGTTATGTGGCGATGAACACACAGACTACATATAATAAATATATTGAAGAGGAAGAACACTTGAGAAAAGAGAGCATATTGTTATTGGCTAATCGATTAATCCTCAAATTTCTCACTTTGATGATGACCATGATGATGACCATGATGATACATACATGGTCAGCGGTAATGCATAAAATAAGTAATTGGGCAAACCATGCAGCATTAACTGTGTAGTTTTTTAGTAGCTGAAAAGTAGCATTGTAAAATTAAGTATCCATCTAACTTTTAACTGATTAAGACATGATACTTATATACATACATGTATATAGCAGTTATAAAAATGAGTTTAGTAATATTATTTATCATTGATGATATGGTAACCAGAGGGCTAATTGATACGCAGCTGTGACCTTTATAGAGAAACGGACATAACTAATCACAGACAGAATGCCGATAAAATGGTATAGAGATATAGAATCAAAAAAGGACGGTGAGTTTAACACCAAAGTATATCAACAGCTCTGAGTTGTCAAGTCATCATTGGTGCATTCATGCTCATTTGCACCTGTTGTCCTAATCCGCCTGCAGCATGGGCTTGACTGTGACCTCAGGCCTCCAGCGGACAGGCCCTGATTGATCAGGCCCAGCTTGTACTCGGGTGCGTCAGAGATTTTATTGTCCGCTGCCATGATCTATGACACAATTAGTCGAGGTGGCCTTGACTGGCTGCGGCCCCTCCCACCGGCCTGCCAAGGCTGTGGCAGAAAGTGCTGCTGCTACCGTCAAACCAGCCATTGAGAACGTGCTCTCTCTCTGCCAGCATACTTTCATATAACCCCTCACTTGCGTAAATACTGGACCAGAGATTTAGGCCCGCCTCCAAGAGCAGTGCTGCACTAAGAGTAGATTCATGAGTCACTCTCTCAAACAGACGTCATCTCCAACTGTTGGCAGGTAGCAGAATGAATGTAAAGAAGGGAAAGTTTGTTCTGCAGTTTTAAGTTTGCATCACACCTGTAAAATCGAGTTAGGACACAAAGACCTGACTTTGTTGAGAAAACTAGAACTACTGTCCTCCGCACAAAGAGGGGATAGAGAATCGGTTGTTATGACATTTGTCCTTTTGATTCATTCTGACGATTGATGTAGCTTTATTTAAGTAAAAAAAAAAAAAAAAAAACGCAGCCTGCCGCCCAGAAGCAGGGAGCCCGTATGCAACGAGCCGGGTGTTACTAATGCAAACCATATTCCACATTTGAACATTTTCCTTACAAGCAGCAATAAGTGTTCGGGTCATAAATACATCACCACCAAGTCCTGCAGCTATGTTCGGTACGCGCAGGGAATTAGATCAGAATTCCACATTGGGATGTTGGTAGAAAAGTCAACATTCCGGCTGCGGTGGAGGAACAGGGTAATATAGGCTGAGATAAGGTCATTTTTCCTGATGCCTGTGCTGGGACTAGACAGATACGCCTCGCTCAGTAATAACACACCCAGTCACAATGGACAAAAAACTCCAACAACCTCAGGGAAGATTCAAGCTAAAGTGTTTTTAAGTCAGAACATGCTCAAATAAAATAGAAGGGAAAAAAGGCAGATGTAGTAGCAGAGAAACAGCAAGGGGAAAAAAACTAGTTTGAAGGGGGTAGCCAGCATTTTGGCAGGGTCTGATCGCTCTGTCTAGAAAACATCATTGTTGAAAACACAGGGCCTGGGCAGATCCTGTGAGCCGCGAGAAAAAAGGAGGAGTAGAGAGGAGGAGGGCATGACAGGATCAGCTGTGAGTGACAAAAACAGGAAGGGGATATCTCTCTACCTCGTTTTCCTACTGTGGTCACACTGGAGCGCATCAGACAATAAAGCAGAGTCTGTACACTTATACATGGCTTTATATTACAGGACATCTAATGTATTGCTTTTCTTTTACTCCTTTTCCAGTCTTAAGAACTTCATAGCATGCTGCTGTTCAGTGGAAACATGTTTCACAAAGTTTAGCAGATGTTTGTGGTTTTATTTTAATCAAAATTTGAATCGCAACTTGCAAGCTCTAAATAACATTTATTATCAGGATCAACTATTTATTTTCTCAAGTAATTGTTTTGTCTGTGGAATAATAAGAAGATTGTGGAGAAGAACAAGAGCCCAAGGTGACGTCTTCGAATGTCATGTTTTGTCTTCCCAAGAGTCCAAACCCAAAGATGTTGGCTTAACTATAATATATGACAAAGACAGCCAGCACATACATTGGAGAAGGTGTTTTTGCTATAAATATGACTGAAGTCAATGATCGTTCCTGCTCTCTTAAAACCAAGACAAAATCAAATTTCTTATACTGTCAAAAATAACTTTTAAATTCCCTTAAAAGCTGACTTTTCAAAGGCTTTCCATGCAGCAGCAGCAGCAGCAGCACATGCCAGAGGAACAAGCACAGATCCAAACTGTATAATGAAGCATTGAACATCAGAGAATGTCCTATTTGCAGTGACGAAACTGGTCCATGGATCCTCTGTGCAGTTCTTCCATAACGTGCATTGTTCATTATGGTATGTTCTTGGTTATAAATGTTTGGCCTTGTTGCCTTGACAACCCAAGGCTGCATAGCATACAATACATCCATTAACAGCCCCCCCCCCCCCTTCTTTGAATGTTTGCATGGGCACTTTTTTTTTTCTTTAATCTCATAGCGAGGTGTGGTATCTTGTGAAATTCAAGATTAGTTCTGACTGCAAACAAAAGTAGGTGAGGTTTTGTAATAGTAAGTCAAGAGAAATGCTACCAAATATTGACAGTCGCACCAAGTTTAGCTCGATGGCCCGGCTAAAAGCCCTTAAATGATACGGACATAAACATTTCACTGAGGCACTTCTGTTGCCCCGTAGAAAGCCTAATGCATTCAACCACATAAGCATCAATCACTCAGATGTTTGGCATTGTTTTTACGATACCTGAAGTGGGTCTTTAAATAACTTCATTGGTCCAAATTGCACCTCTGTTAATGTGGTCTGAAAGATAACAAGAAGAATACAAAGATTAGAATAAAATCAATTCACACATGTGACATTTTCTCTGTTATTCACACATTCAGATTGATACAGATCACATTTTTCCTTTTAATTAAACTGTTTAAAAATTTTCTTCTGACCTAATTAAAGACCATTATGCAGAAAATGATTGAAGTATTCTGCCTTCTCTTTTCCACATGCTAGGCTTACACATTTTAGGAAGGTGACAAAATACAGAACCATAAAGCATTGTTACCACAACAGAAGAAGGAAAAATATCATGTTTTTGTCTGTCATAGGGACTCTTTATTCATAAAAAATACCCAGAGAGGTTATAGAAGCTAATCATCGTCATAATAATTTAATTTATATCAGCAACTGAATGCCAACATTTAAAATGTAATCACTACCAAAGACTTCTCAATAGTCACTTTCATGTTGTGTAATTTCAAAAATGTTAATTATTTCCTGTATATATATATTTCTTTTAGGCTTATCATCTTCAGATAATAAAATTCACATGCCTCATATGCAAAAGATACAATGTTGATCTATTTCAGTGAGCACAAGTCAGAGCTAAACATTCAAATATGCTCGGTCAAATTTAGATGCTAACAGACGCTAAGATTCAGATCTGAATATAAGGGATGCCAAAGAAAAACAATTAAGTCAGGATGTATTAGATAAGAGCTTGCAACTTTACATTTTAAAATATTAAGCATGCAAGTTTTCTAACTGAATTTGAGAAAAAACATTTTTTTAATTAATTGCACAACTTGAAAATGTGAAATTCAGACCACATTAGTTCAGAGAGATAGTTTTAAAAGTCAAATATTTCAGTGCAATACATTATTTGACATTTAAATTCCAACATAAAGTCTTCAGTAGTGATTCAATTTAAAATTTTGGTTTTCAGTTGTTGATATAATTCAAATTATTATGGCAATATTTTGCCTTATAATTCTTTTCAAACTTTTTATGAACAAATTGTTTTAAAACTCCAATAATAGACTTATTTAGGATTTGAGAGAGGTTGAGCTGTGTAAAAAGTACTGTTAACACCAATCACACATATAGAACACACGTAAATACACTTTATTAAAAATAATTGTATAGGCAATTATCACAAAACTGTTAGCTGTTACATATGACAAAACAATGTAAAGTATGTTTTTAAGCTGTTCAAGATGACCCAGGGTCTACAGGGCCCAAAACAGAGCATTAGTTATATATTAATATCCACAAACTCATTTGAACATGTATTAAATGCCTGTAATCTAATCCTCTAATCTCTAAATCTCTAAAATTGTGAAAATAATTAAAAAAAAAAAAAAAAAAAAAAAGGACTGATTCCACATAGACAGGTTCTCAACTCATTACACTTTCCCTACATGAGCATACTCTTTTCTGTCTGCAAATAATTTAGCTTCCTTCCTGCTAAATGGAACCCAGCTCAGGGGTTAGTAACCATAGCAACCAAGCCCCTTGCGGACCGCCATCCCTCTAGAATTCCTCTTCTCCGTAAACAATCTACACATGTGAGGAGGAATACAGAGAGGAATTTTAGAGCGTGCCAGGCCGCAGTAAATCACTTCTTGCTAAATTGTAAGCCTTCTGAAAGCTCCATGAAACAACAAAGGGGGAGAAAAAAAAGCTGATTAGCCCTCGGTTGTAGCCAAATTGACGTCATCATGACACTAGGCTGTTTGTTGTAGCGTCCACAAACAAGGAGTATGGCATCAAGATGGCTACAAGCTGATGCTCTGTGATCATCTGATCTTTCACAGACACGAGGACCTGGTCGCATGATAGGCTCATGTGCACTGGAGAGACAGTATGCATGTGTATTTGTGTGTGTGTCAGTTTGAGTATGTGTGTGTGTGTGTGTGTGTGTGTGTGTGTATATGTGTGTGTGTGTGTGTGTTTTTGTGGCTTTATAATACAGACTAACATATGGAAATGCCACAAACTCATGCTCTTCCAAGAGGGTTTGACCAAACAAGACCTAGTTTTCCCGTTGTCAGATATGATTTGAATGACTCTGACCACGTGTGTCAGAACAAATAACTCAGCCCCCGGATTTATTAATTTTGATTAGAGATTCAACCCACCCATTCATTTTCCTGTGGAGGTGAAACAGAGCTCCTCTATAGACTACTGCTGGGTAAATGTCCTACACACACACACATACACACACAAATCATGTTTCCACTGTGATGGCGTTTGTTAGCGAAGTAGCTGAGGTCAGGGCCTTGACGTATGGAGTTTGGCCACAGGGCCTCCAGCAAGCTGAGGCCTAGCAGAGCGGTACGCAGCGCTCCGTGTCTCCATCCAGTGAGACTTCCCTCTCTAACTGACACTGACACAACCAATGCAACTGCAGCTGAGGTTGTGTAACTCGAATCCTCAGCCTGCCACACATACACACACACACACACACACACACGCAGGCACACACACACACACACACACACACACAGACAGCGACACAGACAGACACACACACACACACACACACACACACAGACACAGACAGACATACACATACACACACACACACAGACACACACACACACACACACACACACAAACACATACATAGAGCTGAACCAGTCTGCCAGCCTCTTGGGGCAACATACTCCTCTTGTACAGTACACACACGCACACACTGCAATGAATCACTCAGCCAAGCATTTGCATCCCGCAAACATCATGCTGGCACTCAACCAGAGGCAAACAAAGCAGGGGAAGTGAGTGAGCATGTAGGCCAGGCAGGCGGGCAGTACGGACATGGTGTGTGACGTAATCCATGTCCCACCCCTCTTGCTATATGCTGTGTTGTACCAGTCACACTGGGATCTCTCTCACTCTCTCTGTGTGCACTTGTTAATCAGGCAAGTTTGTTGAGTAGGGCATAGTGCAGATGCAGCTGTGCCCAGTGCAACTGAATAGCAGTGTGAGATGAAAGCAATGCATTCTGGTCCTTGCAGTTTTTCTTCACTTCTACATGTTTATAATGTATCATTGTTGTTATTTACCGACTTTCAGAGCAATCATACTGCATGTAATTAAAACATTTTAATACATATGAAAGGTTTTATAGCATATCAGTGGTTTTGTATACTTTTTCCATATTGTGATATACTGTATATTAGTTTTAAAAATATTGTAATAATTATGTAAACCATATTGCCTTTGCACTACAGCTACAGTGATTCACCGGAGCGTCGGCAAACAATTTTGAAAATTGATTAATCCTTTTCAATAATTGTGGACTATTGGTCGGAACAAAACAGGTTGCGTATATACATTGGATCTTGGGCTTTGGGTTACGGACATTTGTTACCATTTTATGACATTTTGTACCCAAATGTAAAAATAATCAACTGATTAATTGATAATGAAACATTGCACTCTCTCTTGTACCTACAATTCCAACTATCTAGGCCCAGATTAACCAACCTAGGGACCTTTAATATAAAAATGAGCTGAGGCCTCCTATTGATCATCCTCTTTCTCTGACCCTCTGTGCATTGTGTATGCATTAGTAAATACTTTGTGATCATTTAACTGAGCAAAAATGTATATATGTCCATTTATACATTAAAAGAGTTATTTGTATAACTCTTGTGCCTTGAGTTAACTTTTGTTGTTAGTTGGCACTATATAAATCAAGATTGATTGAGACTGATTGACTGAAAACTGTGACTGTGCCTCCTGTACATTGTAGCTGTGGTATGAGTATAATTGCCACAGGATGATCCAGGAGTCTTTGGGTCCTTTTAGTTATGTCTAATTGGGGCAGTTGCCCGCTTTGTTTGGTTAATCTGGCAATGCTCATAACCAGTGAAAATCTGTGAGAAATTAATAAATCTTGCTATGCCAGTGGCTCCATGAAGGCTACAATTAGCAATGAGCTACTGTTAGCATGCTAATGTGACAATGTCAATATTCTAATATGTAGTATAATGTTTATCATTCTCACCATCTTAGCTTAGCCTGTTAGCATGATAACATTTGCTAATTAGCACTGAAATAAAACTACAGCTGAGGCTGCAGGGTCACTGGTCATACAACAACTTGTATGCTGCTTTGGATAAAAGCGTGTGACAAATGCCAAAATGTAAATGTAAAATGTAGAGGAAATACATGATATCACCAAAGTCATTATGGAAGCGTGAGCATCTGTACAAAATGTTATGGGAATCAAAAAGTATTACGCTACTTTAGTCTGGACCAAAGCGGTACAAAGGCCCGTCTAAAGGCTGACATTGCCTTCCCTAGAGCTTTCTCACTAGTGTGGCTAAACATTAAATAGGCTACTTGAGCGTGATTTAATAAAATGACCCCAAAAATCAATCTCAGCTGCCGCGCTGACCGCTTCAAACTGTCATATGTCATGTGATAGCACACCTTTCCTCTTTACTCAGGCTGTTCTGACCACATCAGAGCTGTGAGGTGTCTACAGCCATCTGAGGCTGCATTCAGGACAGTGTGCAGTCCCCTGCTACTCTCATTCAATACACCTAATGTATTTACATAGCAGAGTTGCCTCTGACCCTATATCCTGCTCCCAGTGTATCCGGCCCTATAGATCTCCTCCTCCTCCTCCTCCTCCTCCTGCTTCTTCTGCTCTCCTCCAGCCCACCAGCTTTTCTGTCTCACACTCATAGACAGACACACACATACACACTGGGAGAGTGGCTTTCCACTAAAGTGAAAAACAGGAAATTGGATGACATTGTTCGGTGCGCCGACGTCAGCAGTGAGAGATAGAAAGAGTAAACAGCTTCCTCCAACCCAGAGCTGGGACCAGGATGCAGGGAATCTTGGGATGCCTGCCCTGCTCATGCTTCTTAGGAAAACGTGCATGGCTGCCCCGTTCACTTAACAATCTCCAGATCCTGCCTCTCTCTCCCCCTCCCCTCTCTCTCTGGTACCACTTCTTCAGCTACTGAGCGTCACTTTGTCCCTCTTCTTAAAACTTCTCATGTAGAATATTACATGCAGAGCTAATAACACTACAGCAACATAAGAAGATAGTCGTCATTTTTCCTCAGTTTGAAGTGTTGAGTTAATGTTGGTCTCTCAACTAGTGGCGGGGTGCTTTCTTTGTGCTTGTGTGCGCTCCTGTCTAAAAGTGTGAATCAAATGTAGATGAATCAATGTTCTTCATTAGGGCTGATTAAGGGGAGCAGTCCCAGCCACAGGTGTGGGACGCACACTATGTACCAGACAGACAGACAGACGGACCAACAGACACACTAACTCTCACACACGGAGCTAAGTGAAGGACTAAATGGCACTGAGTGACACATCCACCTCACCACACGCTGAGCCACTCAGATAGTAGTGCTAACTGCCCATGCTGTGTGTGTTGCCTCAAAGAGAATAATTCACTTTCATGTGTGGCCACTTACATTTGCTACCCATAGATCTGCTCTGAGGCCATAGATAACAATGGGGTTTCAAACCTGCAACCAGATCTAAGTATGACAAATCAATGACCAGCACACACAATAACCACTTCACTAAATTCAATTTATGAGAAAATGGAGACTTTTTGTATTCATGTTTGAAAGTAAAATTGTACTTACTGTCAGAGTAAAATATGTAAAATGTTTAACTGTGTACAAAAAATTCATGCAACTAACGATTAATCATTTGGTCCATAAAATGTAAAAAAAAAAAAAAAAAAAAACAGTTAAAAAATTATTGTTGGAATTTCTCTGGTGATGTCTTTAATCATCTTGTTTCATCTCATCAGCAGTCCAAAATTTAAATATACTTAGTTTACTTTCATGTATGGCAGAGAAAAGCTTCATATCTTCACATCTGAGAATCTGCAACCAGCAAATATTTGGCAGTTTTTATTGAAAGATTACTGTTTTTGAAATAGTTATTTTACATTTATTTCCTGTCAATCGACTCATTTATTAAATTAACATGCTAATAGGACCTTTAATGTGATTACTGTCACAGGAACTAATAAACTACAAGCTTCAATAGGTTGACAGCATAACAGCAAGTCAAAAACAATAAATAAGAAAACTATAAGTAGTAAGTAAAGTATAAATGGTTGAAGGTGGTAAAAGTACAAACAACAAACATAACAAAACCTACTGAAAAGAAAAGGAAAAATATATCAAGCAGACATAAACCTGGTTCTACGACTAACACATAGTAAAAGTAGACTTGATTAACATATACAAGACAGCATTTTATGCAGTCTGTAGTGTGTGAAGTACACGTGTTGTATATGACAAACACATATCGTACACAAAATACATTTTTGTGCGAGGCATCATATTCGTATGAAAATGTCCAGTACTTAATGTGGCAAAACACAAGTATTGCTTGAATATGTGCAACTATTCATCATTACCTCACCATAATGGAAGTTTTTGTAGGCAACTATGCAGAGTGTTAGCTGGCAAATAAAAAAAAAACAGTTTTACTGACACTACTTGAGTCATTACTTTCACCCAGCATGACGGTAGTTAGTTTTACGTTAGTACACTCGGCAATGTACTGTGAGATATTTGAAGTCCACTATTAAGGGTTTCATAATTCTCAATACACATTTGTTCTGTACAAAATGACACATATTCATCTACTTAAAATGAATATGAAACTGTGAGGTTCATGAGCTGATAGTGCCTGACATAGCTGTTGGTTTTTAGGCTAAATTCAAACAAATTAATTGTTAAATTAATTAAACCCCTTGTGCTGTAGGTGCTATAGGAATGACACACTGTTTATGCCCTACCTGTCCTCTAACCTTACCCTCACTTCCTTTCCTTCCATGTCTTTCCTTTTATGTATTTTTCTGTAAATATTTTCTCTTTCTCTCTTTAGTTTTTCTCTCTTGATGTACATTGTATGCATCTTTGTCTTTCTGTAGACAACTGTCTTTAAAAGCAGTTTGTAAATCTGTCTACCTCAACCTGACATGACTTGACTACAACGACTAAAAATGGAGGCAAATGAAACAAAATATGAAATACAGATGTTCTAATATTTCTATCTCTCCTTATTGTACTGGATTGCTTTGATAATGTAGCCAAAGAGCAGTACTCCTGAGTGAAAAAAATCCTACCCTCCCCCACCCAAATGAAAATTAGGCACTTGTCTGATGTGTTAATGTAACTGCAGTTCATCCATTTAGAAAAATAACGGCAACTGTGTGTATTCTGGCTCTGTCCACATGTCTTATCCATGGTGACGAAGCCCACAGTCAGCCAGGCAGAAGACCTATAGTTGAGTCACTGGCATGGCTGAGGGAAACTAGGCCACTGTGGATCGGTTTGTCCCAGAACATCCTTGCTTTCACTGTATTTCTCTCTCTCTCTCTCTCTCTCTCTCTCCCTCCCTCCCTCTCTCTCCCTCTCTCTCTCTCAAGAGGAAAGACCAGCCTCGTTGAGCAAAAACTACAACATCCTGCAAGCTAAAGCACAAGCTCTGAAAGACATATTCTATTATTGTGTTGAATGTAAAAAATATCCAACTTGATGTTTTTTATTCATCTAATATCTCTCTGGGTTATTCTCTCTTGTTCTCTTACAGATGCAATGTCATGAGATGAACAATGTGCCTCCTTTTAGTTTACGTGACAAGGGTTCAGCTGTGTGTACATGATGGGGGATAACATAAGTGGTTACAGTGAATGGAAAAACATTTCATGTGATCTCATCAATAGTTTATCCTCTTCTGTTCTCCTCATTTAGTCATTCTAATCTTTACTTTTGCAATTTGCTGTCTTACATTAGGTTCTCTTTACAAAACATAAAATAAGTTGTCTGTGTCATTCTGTACTGCACTTCATGTAAAAATGTGCATTACTTTGCTCTGTCAAATGTAATTCTTTCACTTCATTTAACATCCCTCGAATAATGTAGAACTAACACATTTTTAATAGGGCTGCAATCAATTACTATTGGCAAAATTGACAAATTCAATTCAAAGAAAAATGTTTGAAAATAAAAAATAAAAGTTCCTAGGCCCATGCTGATATTCTGTTTACGATACTTTTTGCACTATAAATGATTTAAATGATTATTCAGTTATCGAAATCATCAAATTATTATTGCAGCTTAAATTTTTATCCTATTTAACTGCACCTATGATCAATAGCCCAGCCAAATCTTGTTAAGAATTGGGGGTGGAAGATTTCCAGTCACTTTTTCAATTAATTTTCTGACTTATGCTAGGATTTCTCCACTAGGCCAAAACTGGATCGCACCAACACTCCTGGTTTTTAGTGTTAACTGAAGAGGACATCAGCTGCTGACATAGGCTACGATAAGTTAAATAACATCAAGTTAATCATTTATGTAATGCCATACACTAGCTATACATGCAGAGACATATAGTAGATACAGGAGCAGTAGACTGAAAGGAAAAGGTAGTCCTACAAAACTGAAACAAGAACTCTCAGAAATAAAGACTTAAAGAATAAACCACTGAAAAACTAAAGTACTTTTACTGCAGTATTGATGCAGACTTCTTTCATATTATACTGTCCCAAATACAGCAACTTCTAATCAGTCGTGCAAAAGAGCGCAGATACATGCACGCATACACATTCATTGTTTTACGGGCAGTGCTTCCAGAGTACGCCCTGACCTTTATTCTGTCTGCAGTGACATCTCTCCTACCTCACCAGATAGTGCGGAAACTCAAGCATACGGGAATGCACATACACACACAGAGGGAAGACACTGAGTAACTCACAGGAGAGTGAACTTGTCCTGGAATTCAGTCCCAAACGCCCTTGAATGACGTCCATGGTTTAAAAATACAGAGTTTGCAGAAAATGGATAGGTTACTTCATCCTTGGTGACCTGTCCCTGTTTCTAGCTGGTGTTCCACACCTTGCAAGCATCGCCTCAGATATCACACAAAACTCTCAGATTATGTGAACAGATGGTCCAATGCACAATCCCTTTTTCTTTTTTTTTTTACAATTCAACAAACACTGAAGCAAGGGGAAGGAAGGAATAGATATTAAACTCATGCGTGCCTGTACACACACATTGTAAAAAAGGATACTCAGAGAAGTAGACCAAAGCAAAGCAGTGACGTTTTTCATGAGTTCAGCTTCTGTAGAGCTAATCTGAACATTGTGTACTCATATATTTTGAATGAATATGTATATGTTTGTATTATCAGAATGCATGCAGCCGTCTTTAAGCTCATGACGCTGTCTACGCCTGCCTGCAAACCCCTGCATCCATAGTGGCGCGAGTGTGTATGTGATCTGTGCGTCACTGTGCCAAAGAGAGTAACTGAGGCCTGGCAGCGGAGCAGCTCCTGCCGACAGGCCAAGTGACGAGGGTTAGAGACTGCGCTCAGAGCCCTCACACACTGGCCTATAGGGACATGAGAGTAAGAGCAGGAGCCGGAGAGAGACGCACTCATTAAACATGGACATGAACACACAGGTCTGCTCGCTACATGGCTGCATTTAAGCTAACTGCCAAACTGCAAATGATAAGAGCTGAGGCTGGGATCTCTGAGATTTCAATTCGAAAGACAGATGAGGTTTTAATGAGATCACATCTCCATATGTCCAGGACTGTAATGCATCTCCTGTGGCTTTACTTGTCTAAATTAATGTCTCACTTTCCCAATTTCCCTCTCCATCTTTTTTTACTTGTGTGTCTCCAAACTGTGATCTCAATACAACCCCAACCTCTTTTAAGATTAAATTTTGAGGACCCAATTGCAACTTGAGCTTCATCCAATTCTCAAGTCTGTCTGAGTCTGTGATCTCCTAAGCCTGATGGTGAAAACAGTGTGTACAAACTATACAGCAGCAAATGTGAATGATTAAAGGGTAATCCAGAAATGTATTCATGCTCTTCCATAAAAAACAGTCAAAAATCAAAGCAGCAGAGGCAGAGATATCCTCACTTAACTCCCTACTAAAGGGTCAAGCTCCACAACCACATTTCCCATAATGCAACTCATTATCCCTCATAAATGCCTACTTCTTTCAAACCCCACACCTCCAGCTTGTAATGTAGGTTTCTGTAGTCAATTTTAAGTCTCAAACTGACATCAACAGATTTACTTTTTTTCAAACTCAAGAAGAAATTATACAACTGTTTTCTGGGGCTGAGCAGTGCTCCTCATCTTTATGTGAAAAATTGATGGAGTGCCCCTTAAAAGGAAAGATGTAACCGACCAGTGTGAATTAATTAAATAAACGAGTCAGAGGACTGGATCCGAGAAAAGCAGAGCACTTTCTCCAATGTTCACCTTCAAGGTATTTCTGTCCTCATCCAGATTACCCTGAAATCCCCGTAAGACCTGGACAATCCTAAGCCACCCACAGCTCTGGGGCAACCCCTTACTTAAACCTCCTCCTCTTTCTCTGCCCCCTGTAGCCTTCTTCAACACAACTGTTACTGTAGTTCTGCTTCACTTTCCATTTCATTACACTCGCCCCAAATAACCTCAATTTTACTGCATATAAACACACAAAAGAATATTGTAATGCTGTTTTCCATCTTTGTTTTCACTCTGTCGCCTTGCTTTTATTAGCTATAAATCCTAAACCTTCTCGACTCCATTTGCCGTCAGACTGTCATTTGTACTGTGACACATAGTCAGCTGGTGATCAGGCGCATTTAGTCCCCATTCTTCTTCCTCTCTTAGGTCACTGACTGTAGGTGGGGTCAAAGGCCAATAAAGCAAAAGGACAAGGTAAAGGAGATTGGGAAGTCTAAGTGGGACACTGCCTGGTCCATTGATACTACAGTTTACTGTAATCTTACCAGGAACCTTTCCATTGCTGTCAGCCCCTCCTCCTTTTCAGGCCAGCCAAATACATGACAACAAGAGTACAAACAACAAGCTAAACAAGAAGGCCGTCTGGTCTGAATGAGAGATCATCAGGCTCCAGTAACTTTTATTATGTTGCCAGAGCCATACCCAACTGTACAATCTTAGTTATCTTGCCAACCCCTTGGCCCGATTAGAATTAGCTACACCACCCCTGTGCTATCTCTGTGGCTCCACCTCCCCACAACGCAGCTTACATGTTTTTGAAAATATCAGGAGCGTTTCTCCGGGGTTCTTCAGATGGCTGTGAGAGCATTAGATAATCACTGTACTCCCCCTCCTCTTCACCTGCTAAAACAGGAGCACTGATGTCACCATTGCATGAGGGATCAGTGAGTGACACGAGCTGGAGCGCTGGGCCGGGGCTTGGCACACAAACTATACTTGACTTACACACACTGAGACACATTCAGAAACACACAAACTCTGAATGAGGAATGGAGAGGAAGTTTGTAAGCACACATGCACATAAAATACCCAACTGTTTTTAAAGAAATTGAAAAAGAAATTCAATGGGTTATTGGTAGAAAATTAATGATGATTAAAGAAGAAAAAAAAATAGATATATCGTGATAAAATAAAACAAAAAAATAATAAAGCTCCTGTCTGAATAAATATAACATTGCTGTTATTAATTCATCTGTCCCTGATTTTCTCAATTTTGTCTATCAGGTGAGGAAAATTATGAACAATCAAAATGATATAGTTTTTTAAATTATATTATCTTAAAATATCTTGTTTTATACAACCAACCAGTTCAAACCCCCCAAATATGTGGCATATTTTTTGGCAAATTAGCTTAAAAGAATGACTAAAATGATTAATCGAGAGTAACAGAGATTAATTTTCTGTTGATCAACAATCGAGCAATCGGCCCATTGTTGCAACTCCAAAATGAGGACTAATCTTTGCTACTGAGGCCAATTTAATTAGAACAGCCACTAACTTTGATGTTTAAATTAAGAATCTTCTAAAATGTTATTAACATTTCAACAGAAATATTTCTAAATGACTGCAACTTTATTGAAGATTACAGAAGCTCTCACTGATGGAAAGTGAGCATTTTAAATGGAAGTAAAACAACTGCAAATCCATTATTTGCCTTATGGATATACTGCCAACTCAAAAGCAGAGCTTCTTGATTTTACATCAAGTCATTTAAATTGAAAGCATAGTTACTGCAATGTAAACCTAATGTACATTTTTTTCTTAAAAACTGTGAAATGCATGCTGTATTCAAACTACCACCTATCGTATATTTTTGTATTTTTTAAAGTCAAACTATACTCTATGATGTCAAACCTATCTTCAAATTAAAGATAGGTTACTTCGACTCAAGTCAAAATGTAAGACTTGTCTTTTGCTGAAATGTATTATTTAACTCTGGCAAGGTTGTGCACAAATTTGCATTTTGTGCAAAAAATGAATGACTGAAAATGTCTTTGCTCAAGGCAGGAGAAGTAAGCCTCATATGTTGAACTATGCCGACTGTGTGGCAACATTATCAGGAATAATGTGAAGGAGAAAAATCTGCAAAATAAAAAAAGTAATAATAATATTTTCTACTATATATAATATAGAATAATGTTTCATGTAGATACAAGCAGTAAGTCTGGTTACACTGCATGCAGCTGAAACAGACGACCTGTGAGGAATGTAATCTGACAAGTGCAGCAGGTATAATAAACACAGGTGCTTTTGACAGACATGAAGGAATGTTTCAACTATTGATTTATTAGAAACTGATAAGTGTTCGCTTCATTGTCTCTCATGTGGATGTCAATTGCTTTTAACAAAGCATGCACTCTCTTGTTACCATTTAACATTTTCTGCTCTCCTATGCCAACACTCAATCTAGATATATTATGTCTGCTATTTAACATATCACACATCATGCAATGTCTGAATGTGTTTGGTAAAATGCAATAAATAGAACCGACTTAAATATAATTGATTCATATATTTTTAACCAGCTGGTGTACATATTAGCAATTTCACACAAATAGGCCGAACTTTGAATTACCAATTAACTATCATAAAAGGTGAATTTTTGTTTTCTTTTTTTTGTTGTGGATCTCAATGGGGTGGGGGGTGGGGGGGCTAAAAGGTTTAAGTTTCAGGACCATGTACACACAAAAACAACCATGTAGGACTTGAAAATCTATTGAGGTTTTGATCATGATTGGACTAAGCTGTGCAGACAGATTCACTTCTTGTTTGCTGCAAAATTAATTTGCATGTCACAGTCAAATGGTTTTAAGTATCACAATTCTGTGTAGAACTCACAGAAAAGCACCCTTTTGTACACAGTAAAGACTAAATCATCTTTTCTAGAGCAAAGGTCAGAAATCTAATTGGGAAAAACTAAAAAAAAAAAAAAAAAAGGACAAAGAGAGGAACTAGCCAGATTATATTTGAATTGAATTGATCCCAAAATGTGTCCTTTCAACCACACATTACAAAAACATCACACACCATCTGTGCTCTATCCACTAAAAACAGTGAGGCTTAAATTAAACAGGGGGGTACAGAATATCTTCAGAGCAAAAGGCAGGAAGCAGTCCAGGACGTTTTGTGTCATAGCTGTGTCCATTAAAACAAGGAAGGAGGAGACAAGCACTGCTGCCTTAACGCAGCGTTGAGCAAGTGAATGAGTGTCTTTGCGTGTTTACTACAGCCAATAAGCTGCAGGCTTGTTCACTTAAATCCAGTGAGGCTCTCATCTGCTCAGCGCTTCTTACCTGAAGAACATCAGTAAAATGAAGTCAAGGCCTCAGGACCATTTTGATACCAAAATTGTTTCAAATTTTGCAGTGAAATTCCCATTAGATTTATAATTTAATACAAAATCTACAAAATTGGAGCTTTGTAGATCTTGCTGCAGGAAAAGTCTTTCAACATACTGTGCTGTACACAACCTTTCCTCAGTTTATTCTGGCTGCAAGGACAGTGGTGTGATGGAGCGTGAAAATGGCCAAAGTACTCCAGTAACCAGATGCTGTTAACATGGCTGTTAGCACTGTTAACAAGGCGTGTTGTGCATGGTTACAGCAGTCCACAATTGGTGCATAATGCTCTCTTCAAGGGGAGATTAAAAACACGCCTATGGACACTGACACTGTGACACTATGCAAGTGAGATGACTCTCAGATGAACTTCTTCTTTGAAGGAACAATGATGGTGTGTTCTGTACATGGTGTACTTTTCAAAACCACTCTAAAATCTGGGATTAAGACCTTGAGAGATCTGAGTATAGAGGGTATGCACCTAACGTCACGGAAGTATCTGCAGATACTATTCACATGATTTTAAAATGTTGAAATAAAAAAGTAAATAGCTGTGGTTCTACCAATTGCACAAATAGATTTTTACACACTGCCAAAGGTTAAGGAGAGGAGAAGGTAATGGATAAACGTACCCCAGACACCTGGAAATGTGGTGCAGAAACTGTACATATAGAGCCTGATTTACTAAAGTAAAGAAGAAGAAAAAGTAAGAACGTATGCAAACTCGACATCACCCGCAAAAAATGTGCAAGCTGATCTACTAACGCAACGCACTGAGGTTTGCGTCTTGCAGCTGTGCAAGATAGTACGCGCTGTCCACTTAGTGCGTTTGCCATAATGAATATGTAATATGGGCCGTTTCAACCCCAGTGTGCAAAATACGAGAGGAGAAAATGTAAATATGTTATTTAGCACGCGCATTGTGATTTACCAAACCTGAAGGTATTTTTTCTGACGCTAACTGTGTCTATAAATAATACCTTTTGAAGGGCAGGTATTAACTAGCTGAGCACTGCGCTCAGATGACTTTTGTCACTGTGGAGAGGAGGAGACGGAGGCACAATGACAGAATACACAGGATGGAGTTTTTCCACCTGTATTAATCATTTTGGAGTGGAATATTTTGGTTTTACTAACAGCATTGACTTCGTCACATATAATCTCCCATATGTGGGTTTTTCTGGTAATATTTGTTTTTGTTATGACTCAATATATTTGTTAACCTCTTCCACTAGAACCTGATCACATTTCATTTTGCGCTTGCAGCTTTCTGCTCGTCCAAACTCTCCATTCAGACACACCAAACCCTCATTTAAATACTGCTGTCTCCACCCTGTTGCACCTGTTTTCATTTACGCAGTTATTCTTAGTAGATCACCCGCAAAACGCACGCAAGTGAAACGTGCAATCTATTGCACCGTGCACGCAATTTAGTACCCACTATTTAGGATCTTAGTAAATCAGGCCCATGGTGCTAAGATGAGAAGAATATAATCGATAATCAATACCTTATATTTATACAGTAAACAGGAAGCTTAAATCAGCAGATGTTAATGTTTTAATGTTAAGCTCTTTATATAGCATAAGGGCTGAAAACAGGGGAAACACCTAACCTGAGACAGTCCAAATGTAACAAATGTAACAAAATCCCCCTACTTGCATATATTAAGCTCACACTGAATATGTTTTATCTTCTTTGATCGGTACAAAAAGCACACTGTAAAAACCACAAGCTGTAGTTTTACGGAGAAAACTGTGATAGTTACGACAGGATTCCAGGAAATCACTGCACTCAGCCATGAATTAGGCCCAGTAAAACTACAACTTGTCATTTTTACATTTAGGTTTATTAAATGAATTAAACAAATGAGATATAACCTTAATTATCTTTAGCGGTGCTGGCAAGTGTTCCCAAAATGTCCTTTAAATCGCCTTTTGACTGCTCTTTGTATGACTACTTCCCAAAGATATTAAAAAAAAAGTATACAGTGTGCCAGGAAATTCAATTTCCGGTCAAAGTTCAATGTCCACTGACTAGTACAGTATGTTTATGATTTTTGATTCTGTATATATTTGTTTGTTTTCCACACAAATTGCAGCCTTCCACATTCACTGAAGATAGCTTTGTTGGAGACTTAGAACGGTGAGGGGAGCTGTATCGTATTAAAAAAGGTTACATTAAAAAGTTAGAAGTAACAAATATAAAATATTTTTTATACTGTTTGTTATCCCTCCATGAGCACATTTACACATTCAGGACACCAATTCAAATTTAAAAAAATCCTATTAACAATTTAACATATTTTTAAATTATTTAAACTTCTGCAGTCCCTTTTTGTACCCATCTGTTATTTATTTCTATAAATATCATGTGTTGATGTGCTTTTTTATTTTTTTTATTAATACATTTTATTAATTGATTACTTGATCAATGAGCTACTTTAACAGTGGCAGTACATATGGACACAAAACACTCCATCAGTCAACAAACTAAAGAAAATTCAAAACACCTGCACGCCTAACAGGCCTTCAACATAAGATTGGTTTCTATGAACATCTCAACACTCTTTTTCACTCTGCTGGTGACCGGCCTAGTCTTCAACAAACTGGATCTCAGAGCCACGTTCAAAACACACAGCGCTAGCATGACGACACCACCCCTGCAGATGCTCACAGCTTAGAAAGTCCAGAAATTGGGAGAGACACACTTAAGGAGGAGCTTAAAAAAGGCCACCAGTGGACCAGGGCCCACTCACATCTACAGTACATTCCTGTGAGCTTCTGAAACAGAACAGAGAGCGCAGCTACAAAGTAAACACTTGTAGTGCCTTGTTTTGGAGGAATACCATTTCCATAATCTCATGAAACTATCACATGCTGGCCTTATGATACAAAATTCTTAACCTGGAGGGGGAGCAGAACAAGCTTTGAATGTGGCCTTATTTGTTAAGACTATTTAAAAAACAATGGGAGGTTCTGTTTCATAAGTACACGCTCCCAATTGACACCTCATAAGAGAGCAAACTCCTGGAAATGAAGAGACCTACTGTATCTACACTTGGAGGTGACAAAGGGATTTATTATATTATCCTAATTTCATTTCTAAACAGGATCACTGTGCACACAGAGGGACTTTGCTGTCATTACATCAAGCATTGAAACTGCTCAATGCTGAAGAACAGATGAATGTTACATAAAGTGTATAAAAAGTGTACTTGAACATGTTTGAAGCAACTGCTGCTGATACACATGTCTCTTACAGCGATAAGCTCTAGAGCTGCCAATACATCAATCAGAGGGCTGTGGGTGCTCTATGGGCCCCATCTTCCCTTCCTCGCAACTCCTTCTGCTCATGTGCCAGTGGAGATAAATGACATGGCAAAAAAAATACCCCCTCACAGCCCCTGCAGACACTCCTGACAGGAAGGGAAAGACGGGGTCGCACTGCAGCTGACGTTTTGTTTAAATATAACACAATGAGTGGCTAAAGTCATATTTAAAGCAATTGTTTAACATTTCGGGAAAGAGGAGAGGTGGATCGATTCCGCTCTCATGTCTGTATGTTAAATATGAAGCTACAGCCAACAGATAACTTAGCTTAGCATAAAAAACGGAAACAAGGAGTGACAGCTACCCTGGCTCTATCCAAGGGTTTAAGAAAATATCAACCTACCTTCACTTGTTTATTTAATTCATACAAAGACCAAACTATAAAAACAATATTTTGTAGTTTAACATGAGTAGCTTTTGTAGTTTTTAGAGGCACTAATAGGAGCATTTTGTTCCATTTGGGCTGGGCAAGGCTAACTGTTTCCACTGTTTCCAGTCTGTGTGCTAAGCTAAGCTATCTGGCAGCTGGTTATACATTTATATTTAACAGGCAGAGATATATAAGAGATATATCTATCTTCACATTTAAATCATCACCATGAAAGTGAATAAGCATATTTCCTAAAATGTTGAATTGTTCCTCTGGACACATCCTTAAAAAATGTTATCAGTTTTAACATATGTGTGTTATCTGGGTGGATGGAACTTTTGCTCCAGTGGGACTCAAACCACTAACCGTGGCAGAGTGCCAGGGGTTTGTGCCACGCTCTGGGCTATAAAGGACCATTGTGCATATACACATGACATCCTTGATAGACATAGATAAGCACAGTCCATCACTAGATCCAATCACCAGCTGTAAAGACACAGACAACAGCAGGGCCATTGAAGTGAACTGAATGTTAGCATTTCTAAGGGCGAACAGAAGGAGACTACTCCTATTGTGTATTAAATCATATATGTGATTGTGGCAATTAAAACAGCTGTAAATTCAAGGCTGAAAAATGCATTAAATATGGACGTTGAGAGAAAAATATCCATGTGTGTTTATAGATCAAGATGATCTTGATATGATCATGATAAACTATTCAAAAAAAGTAAAAAGAGAGAAAGAAAAAGAGCCAATATCAGTCTCCGTCCTCTCAGCCAGCAGAAAAAAGCACAGTGGATTAATTCATCACCATGCTAAGCCTTTGCCCTCCTCCGGAATAAATTACCCAATGACTCTCAACTTAGACTAAACACACACATACACACACACACACACACACACACACACAGACACACACAGACACACACACACACACACACACAGACACACACAGACACACACACAGACACACACACAAAACTGACCAGAGAGCACACTCAAAAACAGCGGGAGAGAAAACTGACAAATGGAGAGGAGCTGTGCAGGTCAGAGGTGTGTCATATCTTACGACACACTCTAAAAGATTGAAACTAAGATGTATCACACCCTGGTGTTTGGTTCAGAAACTTTTTAAAGTTCTGTACTGCGCTCTAGCAACAGTTAAGTGTTTCCCAGCTGAGGCTTTAGTTCAGAAAAGCAACCTTGTGTACCTTGTCACTTCTGGAGATGGGAGGGTTTAATGGGGGGAAGTCTGAGGTATATGGGTGAGTGATTCCACCACTTATGTTAATGCATGCAGAGGCTGGAACCAGGCAGCAAGCAAGATGGTATTACTCTCCAGATACTTATAAGCTTAGCACCTTTTATTGCCCTTTTCCATTTATAGTAAGAGGTAATGGTAAAACTGATTCTACTCTAGCTGTTCAGGGGGAGAGCTACTTGATTTCCTTGAGTGGGGGCAATCAGACTGAAAAAGTCAAGGCCAGATAAATGGTGTTGTGTTTGGCTGAGGTCTTTCTCTGTCTGTTTGGCCCTATACACACAGAAAAAAAGCCCACTATCACAGGACCTTGTACTTGAGCCTTATCATCACCAGAGCAGCCCAGATGGTAACGTACCCTTGACAATGACTCACATCACACTCCCAAACTACTATTGAATCTTTCTCACACTTTTTTTCTCTCTCTCTCTCTCTCCCTCTTTCTCTCTCTCTCTCAAAATGTAAGCAAAGATACAGCACAGTTTTAACATTTGTCCAATTTCAGTTTCGTAATAAGCTAAACTTGTGCTTTGCTGTAGCGTCACTGCCAGCTGCATGTAGATGTGGATGTGAGGATTATTATCTTTTAGGGGATCAATGTGTGTGCTCTCTCTCTCTCCACAATCACAACGACACAAGCTGGGGCACCAACACGCACACAGAAAATAGAAACAAACGCAAACCATTCATTATCGATTTTCATTATCAGTTAATCTGCCACTTATTCCCTCAATTAATTTATGCCCCTAAAATGTCAGAAAATAATGAATCTGTTTCCTGTAGTCCAATGTGGTGTCTTCAATCCAACCGTCCAACAAACAGTCAAAAAAAGATGTTCAGTTTGCAATCAAATTTAAACAAAACGCTGAAAATCCTTACATTTAGGAAGACAGAGCCATATTATATTTGGCATTATTGCTTAAAACGATGACAAAGCGATGAACTGATTATTAAAATAGTTGCAGATTCATTTTCTATCAATCACTGAACTCATGTCTACTTCTGACTGACATCTATTGGAATCTGGTGCAGCTCCACTGTTGCAAAAAAAAACAGTGACAAAGCATGACAACCGAAAATGTTTTTTTTTTTTGTCCTGATTGGCGCTCCACACATCAAAGTTATTTAGCTTACTATCACAGAATGAAACCAGAAAATATTAAGCTGGAATCAGAGAATTTTGAGCAGGACATGAACCCGAACAATGAATCAATCATCAATATTGTTGGTGATCAATCCATCTGTTGATTGACTTATTGATGCAGCTCTAAATATATTCCAAATTAAATGAATTAAATCAGTGCTTTTCACGATGGCATTGTGTTAAATCACACACACACCTATCGCACAGGTACAAATCCAGAACAATCAGTGGGCATTATTGATCTCTTATAGGCAGTAGAAATCAAAAGAGCTAAAAACAAGCAGCAGCTGCATGTATCACCGAGGCTCAAACACATCACGGCAAGTTAATGTATAAATTATTCTTAATGGCAGCAAATGGTTAGCGAAGATGAAACATTCAAACTCTACTTTCGTATACATTAAGGTATGATTAAACCCGGCTGCTCAGTGGAACCCAGCGACAGAGGATGGTAAAGATGACACCTTATGGAACGAGGATTAACCATTTCCAGCTGAAGGAGATTTGTATACCATTAGTCTAACTCAATCAGGAGACTAATTCAATCAAGGCACAGTGGGCGTCTTGACATAGGGGGCATCTGTCACACCGACTTCTCACTGCATCCTGCGGTGACATTTGGCCACAAAATTCAGCTTGACAGAGGCCCTCAAATAGCCTGCGGTCTGTCAGAGAAAATGCACACATACTCATGAAAACATACACCAACACACACAGATGCACTCATGCACAAAATTCATGAGATCACACTTCTTTTTTTTTTCAGACGTTTCGTGTTTGCAGATGCCTCCAGACGCAAACATTACAGTACGGGCTGTGTTGATTTTATTATCAATTTGCCACTCCTTGAAGCTTCAACATCCTTATTCTTCATTTGGAGATAGAATAACTATTCTCAACTCAATATTGCTTCATTATGGAGTTTTCTACAAATGGGATGAGGCCTTTTGCCAGCACACATGGACACCAGGATTTCAGTTTGTTTGTTCCAAAAAAAAAACAAAACAACAACAACAGACATCTCTCTCACCTTCGAAAAATACATCCACCTGCAATGACACTGATATGTTCTTCCTTATGTGCGTGTGCAACCTCTTACACAACACATAAATGCCAAACACTAATAATGTAATTGATCATCTTTTTGATGAGAAACTACTCTTTTTTTAGCCCCTGCATGCATACAAGCGGCACATTTCATTATGCCACTGTTAGTGTAATTCTTTCTGGTCCAATACACAAATGGGACTGTTATTTTTTGTGATGATGTAACATACTGGTGGCAAACTTTTGTCACTCAATCCTTTTCAGTGCCTACTCTCATTTCCATTCAGATATTCCTGTCTAACACTAACAGTGTCTGTGCGCTAGTTTGTCTAATTTTATGACCTGACACACAAAGTTTAGGCTTTATTAAGACTCACGAGAGAAGACATCACACTGAAAAGCTGAACTGGTTGAAAGGTGAAGTAGAGGCCAGAGCTGTGTCAACGGAAAAGAACTGCGTTGGACACCAGATATCAATGCTTTGATTTGGGCTCTAAAGAGATTATTCTTATTGTGTACATATGAAGAGTCTGAAAAAAATGCTTTATGCTGCTTTATCTTTGCAGGTCTAAAACACTCCTACGACCTACAAAAGAGAACAATACCTCAGGTTAGATTAGAGGCCTGTGACCTTACGACCTTCCACTGAGTGTGTATCATGGCCTAGTTCCTCTTTATTTAAAAAAAGAAAGAAAAAGAAGCAGCGGAGCACTAATGTTAAGCAGGATCATTTAGATTTTAAAGGAGTTTAAATGAAAAAAAAAAGAAACTGGAATATAGGGGTTGTGCCTACTTTACTTTAGCCTCCCAGAATTTCTGCTTTATAAAAACATTTGGATTAAAAACAATTATATAACTTACAGTAATGTCCTAAAATTCATTCTTATAAAGGTCTGTTCTGTTATGGATTAGAGACTTTTTCCTGAAAAAAAAGCTTGAACATTCAATCATACACCCTTTCTCTTAACACACACGCACACACACACACACACACACACACACACACGCACATCAAGTGTAATGAATGTAGGTTCCCTCACCTTGCAGCTCGGGGGTTTTAGGGGTAGTCCCGAGGCAGGATTTCCTTGATGCTGAGTGGTATTAGTCTGCTGGGGTGAGTGGGAATCCTCGGACTCTTTTCCACTGTGGTAGACCACCCTATCAGAGATATGAATACTTGAAGCACAGCCCATGCTTCAACCCACTTCAGCCTTTTTCTTTTTGCGCAAGTGCTTTACTTTGAGGGCTACCCGAGTGTCATTCGCTCTTTTTTGTGTGTGTTTTTTTTTTAAATGTCCACTCTCTCTTCTAAGCTTTCATTTTTTCCCCCCTTAAATATATAAATACATATACATATATCATCTAGGCCACAGCAAAGCCGGTTCTCCAATTGCTCTAACACAAGGCATGAATAATATATCTTTCTATCCCCACCCCCCCACCCCCCGACCAGGAAGCTGATTTCCTCCCTCTGTTTTTCACATGAAGTTAATTGGAGATCTTTAATCAAAGCAGCTATTATCCTCGAAAACTTGGATTCCGTTATTCTTCAGCTGGGCTGCTCAGATCCCCATGGACGAATTATCCCTCACTCCGGCTCCTCTTCTCGCCTTCTTCGTACCACATCACCATTTTCTCATTTTTCCCTCAACTTCACTGTTATCAAGTAGGCCTAAAAACACACACACAGACAGACACACACACAGACACACATACACACACACACACCATGCAGTCCCCCAGCTTCATGCAATAGTTTTATCCATTTTTTGTGTCCAAGCTTTCATTTGTAGTCGTCCTCCCCCACCCCGGAGCCATCAAAAATGATGCTTTTTTTCCCTCTCTCTCTCTCTTTCTCTCCCTCTCTCTCTCTAACAATCTGGTTACCCACTTCAGCTCAAGACACGGGCCATAAACCGGTTCTCACGACACTTTGCTCCAGTCCTGAGCGGTTCATCATCAACAGGCTGAAATATTCACACTGCAGAGTATTATTCTGGCCAGTCGCTCCGATGTCAAACACCCCCCGTGGAACATAATGCCATGTAGTCCGACACAACACTCCATTTATCTGCTCAAATTCACCAATTTAGGAAACGTAGAAATCTTGGTGGATGGCTTGCAATCTCCATTCAGGCATCCGCTTGCCCGGTTGAGGATGATCCGCCTGATATAAGAGGTCCAAACCCGGGTGCAATTGGCTACAGTGTTACCGGGCTCCACATTCTCTCATTCTGGAGGAAAAAAAAGGATGTAGAGCCTGTCACATTGTAATATGTGGAGGTACCACCTCTGGAGAATGCAATCGCTTGAGAGACAGAGAGAAAAAAAAAACGAAAAGAAAAAAAAAAAAAACACAAGACCGCTCCGTGTACACAAGTTTCGGATCTGAAATCGGGGACGGCAGGATTATTTAAGGTTGAGAGAGCGGAGATAAGGCAGAATCGAGCTACATAATGCTGATTTTGTGTTTGTCTTTTCTCTGCCTTTTCTGGCGTTTGCCCTTCCAATTCTTCAGCACTGCTTGACAGCGGCACATCCAATAAAAGCACCCGCAAGGATTGACCTACAGCCTTTACTGACGTTAATGCAAATGAGCTCCGCGCAGCTAATCGGCGTCGTGCTCGGCTCAGCTGGGTGGTCCTCCGCTTTCCGTGGGAACTTTGAAAGCAGGAAAAGAGCTCAGACAGAGAGACACACAACTGGCTGTAGGTATCACTGAACATTTTCTGCAGATGGCACATGCAAACCGGCTGAAAGATGTTTCAGGTGAGGTTTTTGCGGTTTCATCGAGTGCACTTTCAACTTTCAACTTTCAACTGCTTAAAGAGGCAGCCAAATGTTTTTGAGCACCAAAAAAGTGAATGTTTTTATCTATGAAAACCCATCTGGGCCAAAATGAATTCATTAAAAGGTGCAGTATGTAGGATTTAGTGCCATTTAGTAGAACACACTTTGCAGAAATGAAATATAATATTCATAAGTATGTTTTAGTTATTGTATAATCCCATGAAAATATGAACCATTGTGTTTTTGTTACCTTAAAGTCGCCCCTTTATATCTAGGGGCAGGTCCTCCTCCATGAAGGCTGCCATGTTGCACTACCATGTTTTTACAGTAGCCTGAAATGGACAAACCAACAAACCAGAGAGTCTTTCGCAGTTTTTGCGAGTTTCGCAGTCACCGTAAGTTCTCCTATATGCTTGGAAATGGAGGGGAGGGCTATTCGGTTGTTTATAATCTCCAACCTCACCTTTTAGATGCGACTCAATCCTACACGCTGTTCCTTTAAGTAGCAAATTATAGCATACATATTAATATAGCCTAAACAATGCAGAAAAATATATAAATGAACTAAAGGTCTATGTAATGAGACATTAAAATATTCTCTATCCGAGTTGTCACTAACTAGCTAATTATTAATAACTTTTGAAACCAATGTTATGGTTGTTGTAAGCCATAACATCAGCCTTGAACTTATACATATCCTTCTGCACATACTGTATGTAGCGACTGAAAAGTGGTGAAAAAGATATGTGTGTCCTATGTGTGAATATAATCTAAAGAGACAGTCTACGGTTTTTGTTCAACAAGTAATTGAACATTTTATTTTAAAACATCAATAATATAAATATAATATAATAGTGGAGTCCATCTTTATTAGGGAAGCTAACTAAGCTAACTATTTTATATTTTCATTATTATTTTGATAATTATTTCAATTAATCATTTTGTAGATAAAATGCAAGAAAATAGTAAGAAAACTTCCCCTGAGCACAAGGTGACATCTGAGTTGCTGCAGGCTGGTCTCCCAAAAGATATTTCCAGTAGTTTACTGTTTTATAAGACAAAGAAAGCAGCACACTGTCACAATTTGAGAAATTGGAACATGTATGTTTTGCATTTTTGCTTGGCGAAAGACTAAAATGAAAATGGTTGATTTCCTGCTTTTAACTAATGATTTGGTTTCAAAGTTTAAATTTCCTTTTATATTTGTTTTTCTAGCTACTTGTACAATGTAGCTCTCCTCAGACAATCATTTCTTGGACTTTTTCTTGTTTAATAATACAGGGATCAATACAAATAACATTTTCTATTATGGTATATACAATTTTATTATAATTAAATGTTTTATAATACTATCATATAAAGATAAAGTAAACCAATGAGAAACTCTTCATAGTCTAAATAAACAGATGGAACAACTTTCTCACTGATTTACAACCAACCATATGTACAAAAAAAAACAATTAATGATTAAAAAATTGTAATACAATTCTGATCGTATATATAGGCTATCTGTTGTTGTTTTTTTAGTCTATGTCACAGGTCAATACAGTACAATACGATATCTCTGCATGAAATACATGAAGATTATAATGTGGTTTGTTGTTGTTTTGTTTTTTGAGATTGTATGAGAAAGGTATTGCGTGTAGTCTACAGTTAATTATGAAGCAGTAGTTTATGGTTTTGTTGTAGTGGACTGGATTACATTGTCAGGTGTACTTTCCTCTAGGGGAGATAATATTATTGTATAACAGAGTCTTCCACCCCAAGCACTTACCTCTCCTGATGACTGCAGACGATGTCACAGTTCACAGTGACCTCCCTTTAACCATATTTTAATGTCAGGGATACTTAAAAACTATTGAAGTGGTTGTATTTACCTTGATGCAAGCACACGTTGAACATTTATTTACCATTTCCTCCATGCAAAAGTCCACATTTTTTCGTATTTTCTTTCTCATTGAGCGCTGTATTTATTCTTCATGCTGCTTATCAATTTTGTTTTGACTAATAAGAGTCTTCAGTGACATTTGCCGCCTCTGAGGTTACATTACTTAGCCAGGTGCTGAGATTTCCTGTTTTAAAACTTGTTTTCAGTTCCCAACACAAATTCTCCTCCTTTCGATTTTTAGTTGCAGTTTCTCAAACTAACAAAACACAAGCATATTAGGCTATATCTTCGGTTTCACACAAATATCAGCCAATCGTAGGGTTTTGTCAGTGTAGGAACACACAGCATCCATGTAGATACTGTATGTAGTGTAACATATGTTGCATATGTAGCCAGCAAAATACAAATTCTACAACATTATTCACAATAGATACACCTTTATGGTTGTTTGACCTCACAGTATACAAATCCACCTTGGCCATTAACTCAAAATGCTAAAAATCAAAGATGAGGCAACATAAAATGCCCAGAGGGATTTTTATGAACACTTTCTGTCTTACATCACCCAGCTACATCTTACAAATTATCTTAAAAATGTATGTTAGTCTTTACATGTTATTTGCACATTGTATATTTTGTGTTTTAACAGATACAGAAAAATAAAACCCAGCTATTTTGTCATTTGACAAATAGGTGCAGGGTTCACTGTAACTCAGAAGTGCTGTCATCATAGTGAACTCTGACCAAGCTAGCTGGTGTCCATTGCTAGCCTGCTACCTCTATGCACAGTGTTGTAGTAGTTGTTGTTTTCTTTCTATTAAAAATATACAAGAGTTGTTAGATGGCACATTGTGTTTTTTTTACATGTTAGCTGTTTCTCTCTACCCCAAGTCTTTGAGTTGAGTTGGGCTAAGTAGGGCCTATACTTATCTAGAGTCTGAATACACTGATAAAACTAATACTGATCTTCTGTTCACAGTGGGTATAATGGCAAACAAGCGTTTGTTTAAAATGTTGGCAGTCCTTTAAAACGTGTCATTTTAAGTGATTTTTGACCCCACAAAACTCACAGGAACACAACCCTCATATACTGTGATGGATAATTTGTGAGAAAACAATTGCCTACTTTAACCACCATCCATCAGACACAGAAACATGAGCTTCCCATTGAGGTTGAGTTTCTGTTCTGGTTTGGTCCTTCAACTTCTCAAAAATAACTCTTCAATTTGTTGTTTCATGCTGGACATGCTGTTTACCAAAACTATGAGTTATAGGCTAAGCAAGTCAAATGTTAGTATCAGATCATTGTTTAATGAAGCCTTAAGCAACAAATCATATGAGATTGTGGTTAGTTGGTTTACGCATGAATTGAAAAAAGATCTCAAACTTTAAAATCTCTGTAAATCACAGCCTCAAATGTTTTATTGCTGACATAAAACAAAAGCAAAAAAACACACTTAATAAAAAATAATGAAATGTTAAATAAATCCATGTGAGAGAGGACAGCACATGAATGAATCCACTGACAGATCATAGTCAGTATAAGCAACACACACTACATTATTGATGAGGAAATGACATGTTTATTGTTGCCATGTTTGCATTTCTGTCATTTATGTATGTTATCACTTACATATAGATAAACTACCAATTAATCATGATTATTCCCAAAACCTTTATCAGTTAGTTGCCCTTCTAGGTCCTGTAGTTTTCTCTAGCAATGTAAATCGTTTTTGTGTTATTTGCAGGGATATTTGAGATATTTTTCGAGACTCCTCAACTCTCAAAGTGTTAAAAAACTACAATTGATAACAGATCATTGAAGTACTGAGGGTATTTGGGCAGTTGAGGAAGCATTTGGTCATAGTTTGTAAAGCTTAAGTATCCCATCAATGAAAGGAATTGAGCCCTAGTTCATCTTCCTGTCCTATTTCACCTTCCTCTTTTGATAACTCATCCTCTCTGCCTGTGGCTGAAACAGGAAATCAAGAGATCCTGGAGGGAAAACCTTGAAAGAAGCTGCACAACAAACATAGCAAACGTTAATTTTACAGTTTGTGTGCATCCCTGTGACCACTGTCTATTAGTAAAGTACTTACTGAAAACTACAGTACAAGCATTCCTGATGTGACATTATTATGGTCAGGAAAATATGACCAGCAGATGGTAACTCATTTTACACATGCTTCAAAACTCTGTGCCTGTAAACTACAAAGAATCTAGGTTCAGATGTTACAGGAAACCATGCTGAGTTAAGTTGATAGGGGAAATCTTGTTTGTTATCAAGTGAACAGTTTTATCACTGAATTAATCACACATACTTCCTGATATGTCATCAGTAAATTGTGATGTCTCATATCTACACTGCTCTGTACCCACTTCTGTCAACTCCCTGATCAGAGTTGCACTTGGCAGCACAACACTTGTATGTCAACACTACAAATAAAAAAGGTTTGCACTTTTAGTGCATTGGTTATTCACGACTAAATTCAAGCAAAACTTTCCTTTTTGTCACTTTTTGTGATTAACCATTCTGTGAAAGGAGAGTTGCACTCAGAAATATATCATTCACTTGATTTTAATTGTTTATCTGTCACTAAAGGTTTTAGGCCATCTGACCTTCATCAGTGTGAACAAATTAAGGATTACATTCCTTATCTAAAGGGGACAGGCTTTTTGCAAAACCCTGAAAACTGTTAAAATGGTGTACATTGTATATCTAACACCACTAGAGGGCACCAAAATTATTAATTTTTTAAATTTTACGTATGAGTTTTAAACGTATTGCGTTGTCTTAAAAAGTTCTGGCAATTCACAACTTTGGGAGTTTATCATAAATGATAAAATAAGATATATCTGTTGGTCTGCTTGTTTCCAAACAAAAAAAGTTAGAGACACACTGGTGGTTTAGTGGTATGCGATGTACACCACATTTCCTGTTTCTCTTTATTATCAACATTACCAAACGTAAATAAATAAAAACTGTATCTTAAGAGAAAGTCAAAGTTGTCAGTTTAAAGGCAGTAAATAATTAAATGATGTTCAATTTACTTCAAGTGTTGCACACAAGCAAGAAGTCTATACTTGTGCTTAACAACATGTGGGCTGACACACAGTTTCAAATTGCAGCTCTGCTCAAACTCTACGCTCTACAAAACGTGCAACTATGAAACTGCAACAGTACAGCAGATGCAACAGTATAGCAGATGATGTTGCAAACTGGACAATGTAGCAATTGCCAGCTACTGTATTTAATGTTGTAAATGTCTGGACTTTAAACAAGTCAGTGGCTATGTCTCACAGGACATCCAGACACAACACAGCAAATATAAACTGTTTCTTTTTGCACTGCAGCCATATTGCTGCATCATGTATTGTCTGCACATAATGTGCTTGCAGTATCTGTGTTCAACATGTGGTTTTTGGCCACAATCCAGTCCAAAACTGTCATTCTGGTTACAGCAGACAAGTTAAAGGACACCTTGTTCGTAGCAAATGAAAAGTTTGCCCATGAAACCTCAGTGATGTGGATGGACTCTGGGTCAAGGAAACATTGTTGAATGACTGTTGTGTTTTATAATCCACAATCAATTGTTTTAATTAACTCTAACTATCATACCAAACATTAATCCTACTTCCTGTTATCCTAACTAAAAGAAAACCTAACACATAACATACACACACTCATTATAAACTACTTTTCATTAACAAAGCAAGTTATTTTATCCTTTTGATTGAATATTTACAGTAACTGTTAAAGTCTGAATCCATAAATCACACTGTGTTTGAATGGAAAGGAGAGGAGTTCTAATGCTATAAAAATGTTATTTTCACAAAAAAAAGAAATCACTTTAAAGTGTGATCTGCAATGAACAAAGTGTCCCTTTCAGTCTGCCTCATTCAATAATGCTTATACAATTACAGTGAGTGAGTTACTGTATACTTTGACACAATGTTTTGACTCCTTTTTATAGGTTACCTTGAGCCTATATTTAGACTAGGAAGCCAAGGACCTTTATTGAATGTTCGTCTCACAATATTGTCTCACACACTTTTTTCCTGCTTTCCTTCATCTTACCATTATTATAATACATATAATAATAATGTTTAATGATATATCACCTTTCAAGAGCAGGTCACAAAGTGCTCCACAATACACACAAAAACAATGCAACATCCAATGCAGACATTCAGCTTAAAACACAAGTCAAAAACAAAAATAAAGAAAAGACAAATGGGTTGTGAGCTGTTTTTTAAAGGAGGCCACAGTATTCTCAGATCATCAAGTCCAATGGGAGAGAGTTTGAAGGTTTAGGATCAACAACCTCAAAAACACAGTATCCTTTTGTCTTGAGCCTGGAGCGAGGGACAACGAACAAATTCTCATCCAGTATTCTCAGATTCCTGCTGGTGCTATACAGTGTGGCTGCAGTTGCTGTTTATTGCAGGCAGGTGCTTAACCATGCAAGACTTTGAACATGATTATGAGGATCTTGAACTGTATTCTAAAAGCCAGTTTGAAGGCATCAGTACTGGTGTTACATGAGACCTTTTGGTGGAACTTGGTCAGGAGCTTGGCAAGCAGCTTGTAAGCGTTTCATGGATGTCTTGCTAAGATAGGTGAAAGGTGGATTGTAGTAGTAGGAAATGAACACATGTAGAATCATCATCAATCTCTATCACCACTAGGGACACATTGGGCCTGACTTTAGCAATGTTCCTCAGCAGGGATCTGACCAATTTACATCCTGATCAAGATTCAAAATAGCCTCGCCCATAGAAATACCCAGATTACAAAGGGTAGGTTTAACAGAAGAAGATAAAGAGCCAAGAATTTCCATCACCTTTCGGACACTGTCGTCAGGGGCAGAAATGAGAACATCTGTTTTATCAATATTTAGCAACAGAAAATTATCTGCATATCTTTTATATAGTTGAGGCAGTTCAGTGGAAGACTTTAACAAAATGTATAATTGAATATTGTCTCTAAAACGATATACCGTTAAAATGACTTATCTGCCCAAGTGGAAGCAAATACTATGCAAACAGCAATGGGACCAGGGCAGAACCTTGGGGGACAGCACAAAACAGAGACTCAGTTGATGAGGTATAATTATGAACTGTGACTGATAGGGTCCTGTCTGAAAGGTACAAAGAGAACCAATCCAAAGCTGATGTAGAGATATCCACCCACTACCTGAGCCTCTCAATCAATATACAGTGGTCTACCTTATCAAAGCAGCACTGAGCTCTAACTGTACTAAAACATAACATTCTCCTGCATCACCCTGTATTAACAGATCATTTGAGACTCTAAGTTACCTTAGATATAAAAAGTAACTTAGAATATAGGCCTGTAGTTCTGGGGCAGATAGGGGTCCAGATAATTTATATGTATTTATATCCATTATATGTATTATAATACGTATTATTTATTCTAATTAATATGTATAGTTTTCAGTTTTCATTACATAGGCATCCACACAAAGCAATACACAGTTGCCACATTTTGAAAGGTACTTTAAACAGGAACACTTTTTTATTACATTATGACATCAACGGACACTGGAAGAGTAAACATGGGAGTTACAATCAAGTGAAAAGGTGAACAGGAACCACCTCTTGGGAGATTACATCAAACATTTAAAGGATAGATTCACACTTTATACTAAAAAGACAAACTTACAATACCATTTAATTTGTTAGCCTGTTGAAGCCTAATTTCGGCTTAACTTACACATGGATGTGTGTGTGTCTGTTGTTTAAAGATAGATTTCTTTTTCAAACATGAACTTATCCTTTAAGGAGGTTAGTCTGTGAGTCAAAACCATGTTAAGTACATCAGGCACTTATGGCAAAGATGGTTTTCCTGATCTCAAAACTCAATAGACCTTTTGTGTGTTCTCTCTAACTCCAACCAAGTAACTTGTAACCACTTTTATAGGAAAGTATCCTCTTTTTATATTTGGTTAAAGCATCACACAAGCATGATTTTATGGTCCACCTGTGACTTCTTTACAATATGATTTCAAATAAATACTTTCTTTATCTGTCATGCACTGCATTGAAACCATGTATACCATTGTTTGGTGCATATTATGTTGCATTTTGTAAATGTTGTATTGTTTATTTATGTTTATGAAATATATTGTTCTTTCTTCCTACGTGGATATGGACATTCTATGAGACATTTTTTATTTATAAATTATATACATTTACCCTCTAAGGGTCCAGTTAGCAGAACAGCTGGACTGGAATTCAGCTAATAAAGTCACCCCTAGCCATAGCTGCAGAAGATGACTGCTGTTTTACTCCAGACTTTAAAGCCTGATCATTAGGCCTACCGGATCCTAATCAGTTCTTCTGTTTGAAGACAGTTGTTGAGGCGGCTGCAGTATTGCGCAATTAGGCAGCTGTACAAACAAGCAAACCATCTGCAGAATACTAGTAGGAGCAGAGAGCAAAAAAAAAAGAGGTACAGCTCAACAGCTGTGAAGAGAGGCTAAGGTGACTTGGCTTTAAGAGTAACTATCCTGACGCATGGTCACCTTCAATGGAGAGTGTGATTCTGAAGTTTGATTAATCAGTAGGCCTATGGGACATGCAGCCCTTGTCACAGGCCACAGTTGTAGCCTGATAGTGTTCACTTTGCAGTGCCTGATCCAAGTCACATTGTGACAAAGGTGAAGCAGTTAAATAGGCAGCATGCTTATGCCGAATGTCAGAGAGTCAGGCTGTGTCCACTGGTAGAGAACAGTTTTGGTCCCATTGAAGTCATATGCTGTCACAGAGGGGTCTGAAAAAGGTTAATTAGATTGGGGAAATTGTGAATTCAGACTCTGTTGTTTACAGCACAATTGGATCAATCCTCAGGCGGTTTTCCCCAAATCAAAGCTGTTTACTTGTTATAGATAAATGTCCTTGATAGTCTTGAGTGTACAATTTTCGTCACACTCCATAAGATACTATATGGCTTCACTTTAAAGGGAAGCTCTCATCTTGAGTGTAAAGTGTGGTGGCTGGTTTATATGACAATAGAGACTATACTGACTTTGTAAGTTCTGTGCTGTGAAATTAAAGCAAATAACTTAATGTAAATATGGTAGCTTTAAAAAATATAAGTATAAAGAAGACATTCTTCAGCTACATTTAATTGGAAGAAGTTTAGTTTTTAATCACCACCAGGTTACGGAGAGCAAGCCATACAACTGAATTTACTGTTAAGATCGAAAATTGATCTACACCACACACAATATTATTCTGTATTTACATCTTAAATAAACTATTGCTAATGTTGTTCAATAAACTTCAGTGTTGTGTGTATTTGTCACCACTAGATGGCAGCAGAATGTATACATCAACAGGTTGTTGCAGTTTATTTCAAAGCCTTCTTGTTTCTTAATAAAAAAATAACTGCATAAACTTTTGTGTGTTTACATTTGTAATTATACTTTTGCCACGTAATAGATATTCATTTTATAGTTTTTAATATTCCTAAATAGTCATGGAGGTTTGTCATAAATATTAAAATAGTCAGTCAACTAGTTCCCATTAAGTAGATGGATCAGTAGACAACACTCTCCTATAAGCTGTCTAGAGTGGTTATTTATTGGAGATAAAACTGTCAATGATGAAACATTTCAGTACTGTTAATCTTAGTCTGTCAATTAGTCTTTTGCTGTTCACTTAATAACTTGTGATCAAAACCTTTCACCCACACCAGAATGAGAAAACAGAAGTAAATAGAGCAAGATTCTATACAGTATTATTATTATTATTATTATTTATTTTTATTATTTTTAAAGGTGTTTGTGCTTTAGTGAACTAAAAGGAAAATACCACTTTCCATGAAATAGCTATTCACTTTACAGAACACATCTTATTTTTCCAGATATTCACTGAAGAATGCAAAAGTTATGTGACCTCAACTTAACCAAACGCATAAATAAATAATGCAATTTGAAAAACTACGCCCTGCAATATTTTTCACACCAATATATAGGTTGAATGTAACACAACCCCCCCCCAAAAAAAAGATAACACAATGACACGCTACTTGTTTTGATTTTATTTAATAATGTTGCATACTACAAAATTTCACTCGCATTCCTCCACTGAGCCATAACTTCCTTTTAATTTATTTAAAATAAACATCAAGGCAGACTTGAGGAGGTAAACATCAACAAGCTTATATCCTACTGCACATGCAACAAAGCAATCATGAAACATAAATCTTCACAACAAAACATCTTTCATTCTGTAGGCATTTTTGTTTTGCAAAAAAAGCGGCCAAGCAGTTCAGTGATAATGGCTAGCAGCATATAACTGGCCCAGATTTGCAACAGGCGAAAACAGCAGAGGCAACAGGTACACAATATTTGATATGGACCGCATACTTAAGTATACTTAGCTATATAAAAACACTAATTGTAGGGAGAGTATGAAAAATATAAATATAACTTTGTCTGTTCAATCAATTAAAATCTTTACAAAATAATATATTAGCGATAAGAAATGAATATAGTTTAATGACCAACGTAACAACTTTTATACATTTCTTTAAACAAAAAGAAAATACTTTGGAAAACGATAGAATTATAGTTTTTGAGTTTTCAAGAGGAGGGAGTTTCTTCCCTCCTGTGCCCTAGTTTCAATGACATTCACATACCAAACTGTACCTTGTCCTCAAAGTTATGGCTTTTAGATGTATTAACCATAAACAATTCAGCTTCACAATAGCCAGGCCAGAAATGCAGTTATTATTGAGATTACTGATTGAAGGAAAGTGGTTTTCATTTATTATTATCATTTGCTATTGAGCATATATATCTGAACAAAACTGTTTGCAAAAAGGCATTGCGATGCACAACGATGTCAAATCAAAAACAATCCATGCAAAATTAAAGTGGCATCAAAATACCCAGCTGAGGCTTTAATCTTCAAAGCTCAATAAAAACTGCCTATTTTCTGGCAAGGCTAATGGAAGTAGGACTGCAGGGTCCCACGGCGGCGGACATCAGTTGTCCAGCAGTGGAAGCCACCACCCAGAGAGTTGGCATGGCGAATGTTCACTTTTATGGTCTTGATACCTGCATCAAAAACACATTCACACATCATTACACAGCTTTAGTTTCATGCACCTGCCTCACAGATGAATGGGACTGTTGAAATTAATATTAAATAATGTAAAACAGTGCAAAAATAAGCTGGAATACTCACCGAGGCTTTCAAACATCTTTTGAATACTGGTTTCATTGCCATCAACCATAACACGCTTCTCACCCAACATCAGTACATTCATAGACAACCATTTGGAGGACATCCACAGTGGGTGGTCTACACAGAAAGCGAGTGTGTTGTTTTTGCTATGAGAATTCAAAATGTTCTGCTTTTATAAGAGAAGACAAATTTAGTTTTGATACTTACCATCAGGAATCAGAGGCGTTGGAGGTTTCACAATAGTCCAGCCGGCCTTCTTGAACATGTCAACCTGAGATACAGGACAAAAAGCAGCTGTGAAAATGGGGTACCTTGTGGTGTGAGTATCTGTCCACAAGATGACAGTAAAGGACACTATGAAACATGGTCAACCAAAAGGAACATTCAGCCTTTACTGACTTACCTGGTGACATGGGCGGTCAGGGTTTGACAACACCAGTCCCGGCCCGATGATGTTAAAAGTGGCATCAATGTGCATGGGGTTCGGGTCCTTGAATGAGATGATGTGGATTTTATAGTCGGGTGCCAGGTGACGACGCATCCACTCAATTCCCATGTAATTTGTAACCTGCAAAATAAGTAAACAAATAAATAAAACCCATTTGAGGATATGAATGGAATATTAATGCTCACAAACACACACACACACACACAGCCGCCTACCTGACTCCTTTGGACAAAAATGTCCGTCCCTGCACGAATGAAATCAGCAGCATCGAAGCAGGGCTCGTGCTCCGTGGTCACAAACTTCCCCTGGGCAGCCAGCTTATGTCTGTCCTCCACTGTGCGGATGGGGTAGTCCTGAATCGTGTCACACAATACTGGTTTACACTCCAGCAATTAAGCAGTAATATGCAGTCAATTTGCACACACAGTACAACAAACAGCACAGTGCAAAGAAGTCAGCTGTGATTTGTAGAAACTGAATGTTTAAAAGCTTTTAACACAGCCTGCAGTTGAAATATTTAATATGTATTTTACTTGAGCATTTACCAGCAGGAGAGATAGAGGAGATAAGGCCTTTACCTGATCATACAGCTCATCCGACATAGTGGGTTTAGGAGCTGTGGTCCACTTAGCACCTTTTCTGAAGTACTCCTTGATCAAAGGTCTGTATGCTCGGTACTCAAAGAAGCGAGCCCTCCAGGCCATAGGAGCCTCAATAATCTCATTTCCCACAACCATAAGGATGTCTCTTGGCATGGCAGCATACATGCCTACAATAAAATACACTATTAGCTCACATAGAACATTTAAAAATGGCATGGTATGCATTATGAAACAGATAAATGTGCAACTTCTATCATCAAAGATTACTGGATTTTAGCCGTAGAGCAGAAACAGGTTACACTTTTACATATGTTTACCTGATGAGATGAAGTCTGGAGTTTTGTACTCCATGGACCAGTCAATGGGTTCTGGTCTCCTCACAGTGACACCCTCATGACGCAGAATATTGCACATTTCTTCAATTTCAGAAACAGCTTTCTTCAAGTGTTCAGCAGGAAAAGGTTGGCCCCCATGCTGCTGGTAGAATTGCCAATACTTCTCATATGTGTTAGCCTGTTGAGAGAGGGTCACAATGCAATAACATGAAGTTAATCTCATTTTGGCATCATTTCACAGTTTTGACATTGGAACTCCTGCTGCATATACTGAGTCATTTAAGCTTACTTTCACTTCCACAGTGAAGGGAGGCACATGGGCGTTTTCAGCACGACCCACGATCACCTCCTCAAGTGTGTCCCATTCATTGTGGCTGCAGACAGGACACTCCTGCAGTTCAGGCTCAGTAACATGCTCATCTACCACTGCACGTTGAGGCTGTGCAGCTGCTGCGCTGGAGGTGCTCTCAAAGGTCCTCTGCACCCATCCAGTCACAGCCCGGCCAATCTGAAGAGAAAGAAAATATTTTTTTTTATTTTCTGTAGCAACAAAAAATGCCAATAGAATAATCCAGATATAATTATTGAACAACATAAAAGAAAAAAAATAGTATGCAGATAGATAAAATACGTATACTGGTTGTCAAAAACTAGCTGTGTGTAACTGCTAAATATTTGTTTTAATCAAATTTAGTGCAAGAAATTGAGTGAAAGTGGTGAAGTGAAGTGATAGAGTCAAATAAATGACTTGGCAGGCAGGTCACACACAGTAAATTGATAACAAACAAAAACACAGTGACCTTAGATAACCATAGGGTTGTCAATGAGAAATATATTCAGTAAGGTTGGATTTGTGCCAAAGTACACGTGTTATAAAGATGCCTTATCTCCACAGAGGGGCGCCCCAATGAGGCCCCTGTTGCCTCAAAAGCAGCTCCAGTGTCGCTGAGTGTGAGAAGCATCTGTGCCAAACGGCTGTTCACTGTCACTCAGGGAGCAACAATTAAAAAGAAATGGTTTTCTTCTTTGCCTTAATCAGTGGTTTAAAATATTATTTTTTATGCCCCAAATAGTCGACTTGATCGGAATTTCTTCGAGTTATGTAGGCTATTTGCGTAAAATGCGTTATCAGTGCAACAGAATACATCAATAAACCAATTAAACTGATTTCAAGTGAAAGAGACAGTCGAGCAAATTTTCTTTATTCGCGTTGACTGACATGTGCTGTTTTCTAAATTTCACACTACTTAAATGCTTTTTTTAATCTGTAAAAAAAAAACCCAAAAAAACCCAAAAACCCAAAAACCCATTTGCAGATTTTAAAAAAAGACACTATAACCATCATAATACCAACCATGGCTCCGATCAGATGGGCAGCTTCGGCCCCCCTGCTACCTCCTCTCAGACACCTTACTCGCAGCATTGTCCAATGTAATAGTACTCAGTATGTCAGTGAAATGAAACGGCAGCGTAGTATCCACCTCTGAGTGTGCTCATGAATGAAGACGCCTTCTGCTTTATAGGCGTGTGTCAGTGGTCCGCTTGCGTGGTTAGGGGCAACGTGACCTGAAGTAAAACGTATTTCTGAAATATAATCCCTTACACCAGCAGATTCTTATCAACTGGGCTACTAGAGTGGAAGGTTTCCAAGGAGGGAGCAGCTGAAAAAGTCTCAAGAATCACTTTTTAAAAATTAAATATTCAAAATGTCGAAAGTCTAAAAAGTGAGGATTTCCCCCCAATCATGATTTGTTAATATATTCAAACAATACGGTTAAAATTTATTTAAAGAAGAACTATTAATGAATCAATTTTTAAAAAAGAAGCAGGCAGCTCTAGACTTTGCTATAACCAACTAGTGTGTGGTTGGCATGATTCAATTTGTCTTCCTGTTTGGAATCCTGCGTAAATATAATATCATTAACAGTATAATATCACCATAAGTTTGTCAGGGAATACTAACAAATTACTTTGGAACGTGCAGGTAAGTGTGAAGAAGGAGGTGACATAATCAAAGAGATAGGTTGTCGCCACATGCTTCACTGGACTGTGCTCACAGGAGTTTCACAACCCAAAGACCTCAGTGACCGCTGATATCACCTCACCCTCTGGCTCAACCCTAAGGTTCAAATGATAGACACTGAGGATGCCTTCAGCAGCATCATGCACTGGTCCCACAGAGACAAGGATGTTGTTTTAAAAGATATGTTATTGTAAGTTTTGATGTCCAAGCTCAAACTGGAATTTACTGAAATGTACTAATCTTTTTATCATAGAAGTTGCAATAATCAATTTATGGTCACCAGGGGTCAGAAAAACACAGCAACTGCCATATCACCAACTCACTTGGAAGTGACAGACAGGACATTCCCACTGCACAGGCTCAGTAACATGCTCCTCTTCAGCTACATGGTGCAATTGTGCAGCTGTTGCACTCAAGGTGCCCTGGAAGTCCCTCTACACCCATCCAGTCACTGTTTGGTCAAGCTGAGGGGGAAGAAAATCATCATGATATTTTTTATGTTCTGCAGCACAAAGAAAGAGTTCCTGAGATATAGTGTGTTAATGGTTGAGCTTTTAGAGGTACAGTACTGTAGATGGATATTGTTACTTTTGGACACAGCCAGCCTAGCTTTCTCCTAGGTTCCCATAGCTTCAGACACTCCTGCTATACAGGCTCAGCACCATGCTCCTCCTCCACAGCATGGTGCAGTTTTGCAGCTATTGCGCTCGAGGTGATTTGGAAGGGCCTCGGCATCCTGTGGTCAACACCTGAACAGGTTGAAGAGAAAGAACAAGCTAAGCTATTTGGCTGCTGGCTGTGTAGCGTCAGGTTTACTGTACAGACAGACGAATTAGTATCAATATTCTCATTTCTATTGGAAGAAAGAAAGTTATTGAGGTTGTAGCAGGTGGTGATGGTGGTGTACTGGAGTGCATTAAATGCAAAAATGTTCCTTATATTTTGGCCCCTCGTGTATGTTAATAGTGTGGTAATGATTAAGCTTTGTGAAAGTAATTTGTATGCTGTTGTTAAGAGGGTCCCATTCATTGTAGCTGCAGATGGGACACTCCTGCTATTCAGTAGCCAGGTTAACCAGCCTAAGAAGAAAAGTGATCATGACATTTTATTCTGCAGCACAAAAGACAAATGCATGTGGGAGATTTATGGGCTCCGATGGATTTTTGGCAACCTCACAGTGACAACAATACTTCAGGAAGTAACTGCACCCAACTAGCAATATAATATATTTTACACTCTCTGATTAAACAAACAAGGTATAGTGTGTTAACGAGTGAGCTTTAGAGGAGCTGTAGTCAGATTTTGTCACTTTTGCTGCAGCCAGCCAGCTGTTTCCCATTGGTTTAGACCAAATACTCCTGCATCAACACGACAAAAGGGGCTCCATGGGGCAAGGTGTGTTGTAAGTAGCTATGAGAGGATTTTTTCACATTGAGTTTAAAGGTTTATCAGATGCTGAAACACTGCACATCAACAAAATACAAGACTAGTTATAACAGCAACAATCATCTTTATTTTTGTCGTAGAAAAATGCTGTTAATATTTCAAAGTAATCTACCGGGAATGTGTGTGGAATGTTAGTTCTCCATGTTTTTGGCACAAGCAAAATGTTCATATTCCACAAAATGTTTGAATGTACAATTGTTTTAATTTATACTCACATATATTAATACTCACAAAATATTATTCAGTACATGTTTAACTCATGTTAATATGGGCATATTTTGACATAAATTTCAAAAAAGTAAATGAACCAATAAAAATTGTTTATTTTCCAGATGATACTGATTATTAAGTGTTCTCAAGAGTCTTTGAGTCTTAGACTCAACAGGAAGACTTTCAATTGAGAGACTTTGGTCCTGAGAAACAGTAGGATAAATCCCCCCATTGAGTCCAGACTTCTGCTGGGACTGATCAGGCTGATTAGGTTACTGTGCTAATCAATGTGCAAAGACTGGACAATGATGGGGAGGTGGTGGGGCATGCAAAACAGCATTCAGTAAGCACTAAAGCAGAGAGGAAGAACAAATATTTAAAAGACAGCTGCAGTATGACAGGCTGACAATTAAGGTGTGTCACTATGCTATTAGTTAGATGTGACCAGATGGTATGAATAGCTGACGTCTTAATTGACACCCATAGAAATCATGAGTGAGCTGTGTGAGGGATCAGAAGCAATGTTTGAGTGTGCAAAAAATAATCTTCCTGACCAAACATATTGAACCAGTCTACGTGGTTCAGCCTGGTACTAAAATGGCTGAGAGAACTGCAGGAGTTTTGCTACAAAAGCCCACAACTGTGCAGACTATGTCACTAAATTTCGAAATGAGTCATCAATCAATCAAACTGAGAGAAGTATAAAGCAAACCTGATGTCAGCATATTTCTGTGTGACCAAATATTGACTGAATGCTTTAAACTTATTTTCTCAAAAATCAATTAACTTAGCTTTGAGTTTTACTAATACACTTTGAATGAATTATTCAACTACTGTTAGTTAAGTTACAGGCACAACAATTGACTGCAATAAAGTGAAGAGCAAACAAAGACAAGAGTGACACCTGCAGGAATTTAAAATTACTTTAAAATGAAAATGCAGAGGAAAAAGTCTCATTACTTTCTGGAGAATTTTACAATTGTAGTGTTACCAAAGTTAATAAAAGACATAGTGTTGGAGATTACATTTTTCAATTGTAGTCACACTGTGTGAGTGTCTGACTGTGTGAGCCTGTGTGTATATTTATATGTGCATGTGTGTGTGTGTGTGTGTGTGTAACTGCATTTACTCAAGTAGGCCTACTTAAGTCATTTTGAGATATTTGTGATTTACTTGAATAATTTCCGTTTTATGTTACTTTATATTTCAACTACGCTACATTTTCGAAAAAACATTGTACTTTTTACTTCACTATACTTATTTGGAGCCTGGAGTCTTCTTTTTCCTTCAGCTGAATGTTGGAGCTTCACTGTGCCAAATGATGTATTTTACTCACTCAGCTGCTGAACATGGAAAGTTTCTCTGTGGTCCCATTTGACACTGTTTTCCCAGCCAACCCAGCTGTTGATTATAAATCTCTTTTTCCTTTTTTTTCATTTATGAAGAAGAGGCCAGAAATATGACACCACTATAGAACTCCCGGACAATTATATGACTTCTTTTTTTGTTAATACAGAGTATTTAAGGTTTAACCTGTGGTCTCTTAAATTACTGTTTGAAAAACAAAAACAGCAAAAATCACCAAAAAGTTAAAAAAAAAAAAAAAAACACCTTATCAATCATTTGACAACCCCCAGATTTGTCTTGTGACCCTCTGGAGGGCACGTGCCCCCCTGATTGGGAACCATTAGACTAAACTAAACTGTCAATAAACTACTTAAACCTATAACTTCACATTAGCTACAGTGCTGCCTACACATTGATGCTTTAGCATTATGAAAGTAATCATGTCATATATGATAGTCACTTAAAGTACAAGACACTCTGCAGAATGAGCACTTTAAAATATATATATTTAAAGGACCAGTGTGTAGGATCTAGTGGCATCTAGAGGTGAGGTTACAGATTGCAACCAGTGCAATACCCCTCTCCCTCTAAGCATGTAGGAGGGGGAAGGGGGCATCTCTAGAGCCACTGTTTGGTTTGTCTGTTCTGGGCTACTGTAGAAACATGGTGGCACAACATGGCGGGCTCCGTGGAAAAGGAACTGCTCCCTATATAGATTTATATCTATATAGGGAGCAGTTCCGTTATAGGGCTCATTGTAAGATAACTAAAACAAAATGATTCCTAGTTTCATGAAATATACATAAATTGAAACATATTTAAAACTACACACAATTCTACACAGTGCACCTTTAATACACTCAGCTTGTAATATTACATACATACATTGTTGTACAAGATCTTAAAGGTAGAATATGTAGAATGAGCAGAACAACGCCATCTAATGTCTCGAGATCGTAGTCGCAACAACCAAAAAGTAATTCCAGCAGTCGGGTTGCCAGGTCCGGTGCCGGATTTTATTTTAGCTCTAACTCTGTAAATATACCACTTTATCCACATGTCTAACCTTTTTAGGCGAGAAAGTAGCCCTTTAGATCCACAATGTGACGCTAATTTGTCCAAATAACATCTGCTTAAAGTTTTGTTCCTGCGAATTCGGAGACACTCAAGTTAGCCGTAGCGAGTAACGCACTTCCGGTCATTTTCACAAAATAAAACACCCGTTGCCTTTTATTATTAAGAAAACCATAACGATAGAGTTGGTGCTTTTATTTTGAAAACAGGAAGCGAACATACCCTCGCTGTAACTGACTTGAAACAGAGACATTATAATAAGAGGAGACATATCACTCCCATTGAAATGCATAGGGAAACTACGTAACGCCAAGATGGCTGGTGTTTGCACATGTCCCGCCTCTTCTGGTGCCGTTGCTCCAATCATTTTGCTGGTCCTACGCGGTCACGTTTTTGCGACACTTGGAAGTCAATTTCAACAGCGACATTTTAAAACATATGATCAGCAGTTTATACTACTTTGTGTACATATATTTTGTAATGCTTTATCCAAAATTGTGGCATGATCTGGGAAAGTTGACTGTGAGCAAACTCCTGTCTCTGCTGTGAGCGTAAGATGACGTCTTGCTGTCAGTGCCTGCCGTAAATGAAGACTGTCGTGAAGTATTGCGCATGCGCAGTCCAAGATGCCTGTAAGGAAAAAGGCTTTTAAAACGTTAATTTGATACCAAACCATCAAACCCTTTCAGCGATTATAGTTTGATTTTCATCGTGATTTCAAAACATATGTTTTTTATGTCCCTTAGACCTCGGAAAATGGAGATACAGCTCTCTCCCTATTCATTTAGATAGCCGGTTGGTCTTCCTATGGCCAAATAGCTGCCCGGAGGCGAGTGAGATGACTTGCCTTAGAAGGACTTTGCTTGAAACCACCGAGGTACATTACATTGTAACGCCAGTGGGAGTAGCAGCAATGTCTCTGCATGTACTGCCTAATCCTAAACACCGATTGGCTTGTGTGTGGTGTCGTCAGAAGCAGAAGAGGCTCACGGTCGTAAACATCTAGTCACGTGTAGGTCAGGAAATGACGTAAACGGACCGTATATGGTTTGTTATTCGTGTTATTACATTACGTGTTGGAATAAATACATGGACATATTGAGGAAAGTATTCCGGTTTTATGAAAACGGATTTCATATTTCACAAGAATGGATACTTGGCGAGCTGTACAGAAAGTCCTGAGTCATAAGATGATCGTTGTGGATAAAGGGAAGACTTTGAAGGTATGTAGGCATTATAGCTTTTCTCACTTAGCTGAGTGGCTAGCCGAGCTAATCGGTAATACTATTACGGCTGTGAGCAACCATATAAGTCGTGAGTGGTCTTGAATGAATCAGAACAATCTAAGCTTTCCAACAATGTACGGCATGAGTATATATGTTTAAGGGTTGGTGTTTAAAACATTCAGAAGACCGTGTGGCTACCTCCTAACATCTGTCCCGTCCCGTGAACGGAACAGCGTGCGTTAAGAGGTTAATGATCAAATATCAAAATCCGAATAGCGTCAGAAAGTCAACCCACTCTCCACATTTCCATTGCTACCGTTTTGATACTTCATGGTACACAAACAAATAGCATCTCATATGAAAGCTAAGACCCTAGCGAGTTCAACAGTACCACTATTATTGCGCTAAAAACTCAGTGAACCAGCAGCATACAAAGGTAAACAACCACTTATTTACAGTGACTAACAGATATTCTGTCTTACCTTCGAAGTTTTGTGATGAAAAGTTGTACTTAAGTGCAAAAAACGCTGGTTTTAGTGAGTCCAACACGGCCGTGTTTGTTTACAACTCCATTTCACCCAGTGCCAGCCTACAGTAGCTGCGCCGGAACAACAGACAACCCTGGCAACCCGCAATTCCGGCCGCTAATTGGCTGGTACAGTGTACACAGAACGTCATTGTCGAACCCGTCAAAATTTTTTAAAAATATTAATTCAGACTAAATTTTTTTTTTATGGAAAAGCCCTAACCCGTGGCTGTATTATTTTAAAAAAAATATAGCTTTTAATAAATATTCTACATATTCAACCTTTAATACCTCCTCCACCACTAAAACTCAAAAAGACCTCAAGTAAAAAACATCAAAATATATTTAAGATTCACTTTAATTTCATTTCCCTCAGTTTTTGCATACAATAAAACAAGATACTGTTTCTCGTTGTCAGAGCATTAAAAAGATAGTAACAAATAAGTAAGTAGGACCCAGATAAGACCCACCGGACTCTGACCGTGACGTCACAGAGGCGACTTGCCGAAAATATAACAAAAAAAAACACAAGGAGGTAAACATGAAGGAGCTGAGGTTGTTGCCGCATTTCTGGTTTGTGTGTTCGTGTACATGACGGTAGACATTATAAACTTTTTCCAGCAGACCCTTTGTACTACTGTTCTTCTTCTGCTGGGTTTTTAAAAATGCTGCTTATTTTGGCGCTTTCTGTTGACGCCACAGCCCGCTTTGAGTATACTCAATCAGCATCAAATAAACGTCAAGCCCCAGCCAGGAACTTTTCGGGGGCCAAACGGATACCTATCCCGAGGGAGTGACTCAGTTAGACCCCGTAAAAGCTCTGGAAGATTGTCCTTCGGGGGAGGTTCCTGCAATGAAGACACACACCAACCGCCCCAGCCCCGTAAAATTACCCTGAAGTTCCTGCAATGGAGACACAAACCAACGGCCCCAGCCCCGTAAAATTACCCTGAAGTTCCTGCAGTGGAAACGGGGCTAATCTCCCGTAACTTTTATGGCTAAACGAGTCCCTGCCTTGGGGTCGGTACACCGTTCAGGACCGACTTCAAATCTCGCTTATACTCAGGGCGAGATTTGGCATCAAAAGAAAGTGCCAAAATAAGCAGCATTTTTAAAAACCAAGCAGAAGACGAACAGTAGTAGAAAGCGTCTACATCGCCGGAAAAAAGTTCATAGCGTCCACCGCCATGTACACGAACACACAAACCAGAACCCAGCACCACCTCAGCTCCCTCCATGTTTACCTCCTCATTGTCGTTTTTTTTTTGTTATGCTTTCGGTGCATCGCCATAGCAGGAACCTCCCCCGAAGGAGTCTCTGCCTCGGGGTAGGTACTCCGTACAGCCCAGAATAAAATCCTGGCTGGGGCTTGAGGTTTACTCTGTGCTGATTGGGTATATGCTGCGGGATGTGGTGTCAACAGAAAGCGCTAAAATAAGTAGCATTTTTAAAACCCAGTAAAAGAACAGTAGTAGAAAGGGTCTACACTGCCAGTAAAAAATACATAGCGTCCACCGCCACCTACACGAACACACAAACCAGAAACTTGGCAACCATCTCAGCTCCTCCTCGTTGACGTTTTTGTTGTTATGCTTTTGGCGCGTTGCCTCGGTGAAGTCCGGTGGGTCCTATCCGGGTCCTACTCTGCTATGGAGACACAACGGCCTAGAATGAAAGAGTGAAGATGAAGATTTAATATTACAGATGTAATATGCATAATATCATCATTAGATTATTAATACAGAAGCAGCGTCTAAGCAGCAAGTTACTGTTGTAACCGCTGCAGGTGGAGTAAGTGTCAATTACTTTACAAGCAGTTAGCTAATTTAGTCCAGCATTCTCCAATCTATAGGGGTCGGGCCCCTCCAAAAGGTCACCAGATAAATCTGAGGGGTCATGAGATGATCAATGGGAGAGGAAAGGAGAAAAAACAAAGTTCTGAGACACAAATCTGTTTTCTAATCATTGATTTTTGATTAAATATTGGATAATTTAAACATTCATTGAAATCAGACCATGTGAGAAGTTTAGAGAGTTTTAGGAAAAATCACTATTTGGTGGAGCTGTTAATAACTCACAAAACATCTCAAATTTAAACCTGACTACACAGTGCTCTTTGTAAGACGTCGCGATCCAAAAATGTTGGAAACTACTGGTTTTATGTTTAACAATATGTTGTATTTATCCATTGTGTTAAATCTTTACCTTTCTTTCTGAAATGTTATAATATATAAGCATGAAGTACCTCATAACTGTCTTTAAGTAGCCTAGTAGTTTAGTGAATGTACTTACTCCTACCTCTGCCTATGTTATTAATACTTATCCCAGAAAATCACAATCACTTTCATCATATTAAATACTCAAACTCCTCACTGTCTGTCATCTGCTGCTCTACCTGCTGCATTTAACTGACCCGGTCAGAGTGTTTACATGTCACTGCAGCCTCTCTAACTGACCCTGACACTGATCCTCTGTCAGACACATAAATACTCCTACATTCTTTATTTTTGTTATTCTCTTAATGACTCTTTAATGAGCTCTGTAAATCAAGTTTTTTAAGGCGCCTCTTTCTTTCTTTTCTAGAAGAGCAGAATACTTTAATTATTTACTCCAAAACACATGGCATTACTTCTCCTTAATCGTTAAATATTCTTAATTATTCAGATATTTGACCTTTTCTGTGATCTTAATTTGAGACAAAGCCCCGCCCCACTGAACAAAATCCTTATTCCCCACATTCCCCAGTTTGCAGTGGGGGCTGCTCGCTTTTTTTTTTTTTTTTTTCTTACAGGATTTGTAGCTTTGAAAGTAGAAAACAGGATGGAAACGTGTATTTCAGTAGTTTTAGCAACTATCCTCATCATACCATTCGCTCTGAAAACTTTCACACCTTATGTCTGGGCGGATATCTTGTACGTCGTAGAGCTGCTTCGGATTTTAGTGAAATTTGTTTCGAGGCGAAGGAGAAAACCTTTCTTCTTTGTTTTGGACCGTTTCTTGGAGCAGACCGCTGCGCATCCAGACAAGCCCTTCGTTGTGTTTGAGGATGAGAGCTTCACATACTCCGACACAGACAAGAGGAGCAACAAAATCGCCAATGCACTTCGGTCTCACCCTCGTTATAAAGCTGGAGACACCGTGGCTCTGTTCATGGGGAATGAACCAGCCTTCATGTTTACCTGGCTGGCTTTAGCTAAATTGGGCTCTCCTGTTGCTCTTCTCAATTACAACATCCGCACCAAGTGTCTACTGCACTGCTTCAACTGCTGCAAGGCCAAAGTGTTGATAGCAGCACCAGGTATAACAACGTCTGTATGTTTGTCTTCAAGTGTGTGTGTGTGTGTGTGTGTGTGTGTCTCTTTTCAAAGTGAGCAGTAACTTCAAGTTTAGGACTTGAAGCCAAATGATTTATGGTCTCTGGTTCCAGTTTTTCTGCCAGGCCTCCAGGTTCTCAATGCAATGGACTTTGAAAAAGCTTTTGGTTCACCATGAGGCACAGATTAAGCAAATAAATGGCCACGGTATTATCTCCAGATTTTCCATAGAAAGTTTTAAGAAAGTATTTCCTCTCAGTGTTTTCATCAAACATGTAAAGGGATTTGAAGATTTATCCTCAGTGGACTCCTGCCAGACTGATCCAGCAGTCATGTGGAGTGCAGGGGGCTTAACCTGAATATGGAAATGTTTACCATCTGAATCTAATATGTATTTGATTGTAATCTGTAATGTAATTAATGATAATCTGTAATTATTTAATAGAATTTGAGGTAATTTACAAGCTTATTTGACATTAAGAGGATTTAAGCGTTCTAACAGCGTCCATCAGAATTAAATATGTATTTGATTGTAACATGAATAATAATCTTATTTATTATAAAATGTAGGTAATTAATAAGCTTATCTGACATGAAACAGGATTTAGTACTTTATATGCATTTTGTGGATTTACTATTCAATCCCTGCAGTTTGACGTTCTCTATATTTAGCATGGTTTTTAATTTCCTGTGTTTATGATCTAATGCTTGTTTATTTGGGTTTGCATTGGCCTTTTGTATTTATTGCTTTTTTCCCCCGTGAAGCACTTAGTGAAAAGTGGTATGCAAATACAGTTTATTGTTATAAGTATAATTTGGTTCATAAGTATACTTTAGTTTATTTTATTATGCATTCAAATACTGTACAGGTGCAATATTGCAGGAATCTGGAGCTGTAATGATTATTCTCATTATTGATTCATCTGTTGATTATTTTCTCTATCATTTGGTCTATAGAATGTCAGAAAAAAGCCAAGATGTAATGTTAGCTGTGATGTATTATCCTGATCAACAGAGCCAAACCAAAATATATTCAGTTTACTATTATAAATCAATCAGAGATATTCACTTTAGAGAAGCTGGAACAAGATCATTTAAATAGACTAATCAATTAAATAACTGTTGCAAACTTATTATTATTATTTTTTTAAGTATATTTTTGAGGCTTTTTGCCTTTATTGTACAGGTTAGTAGAGAGAGACAGGAAATTGGAGACAGAGAGGGGGGCAATGACACGCAGGATAGGACCACTCAGCGCGGGATTCGAACTGGGGTCGCCTGCAGTGAGGACCGTAGCCTAAAGACCCATTGAGCTAAACACCATTATTTTTTATTATTGAATTATTTTCTTTACAATACATGGTCATCATACCAAAAGAGACTGTAGCAAAACCAGATATTTAACAACAAGTAAAGAACATCAATCTACTTTTGTCAGTTGGATATAAACAGACATCAGAATATGTTCATGAGCCAACCAGAGGGGTCTTAAAAATAAAGTGACTAGAAATGACTACTACTCATAGTTCACTCATTGCAGCATCTGTTTTCCAGTCTAAAAAGTCAGTGAAAGTTTTGCTGATGAGGTTGTGTATTAATTGCATTTTTCCTGTAAAGCTGTATGATTCATTCCCAACATCAAGGTTTCAAGGAAGTTTTATGATCATTCCAGAACATGTTGGTACATGAAAGGGAACAAAATTAGGTACTCGGGTACTGCATTAGAAAATATGAAGCTACAAAATCAGAAGGGGCACATGATGAACACATTATAATAAAACACATTATAAGAAATATAAAAATATGAATATGAATAAATGTGAGGGAAGATAAGCAGTTATCCATGTGACCTCAATTGCACATGCCCATACTTGCAGCATGAGATACAGCACAATATCTTGGCAAGACAATATATAAATTGAATCTCAGTAATCTCAGTGGTTATAATCGTGTGTCCTGCTCCAGAGCTGAAGGAAGCAGTGGAAAAAGTGCTGCCCTCACTGAGCGAGAAGGGCGTCACCGTCCTCCTGATGACTAAACACTGTGACACATCTGGAATCGAGAGCTTCTCCGATAAAGTGGACCATGCAGCAGACACACCGATCCCTCGATCCCTCAGATCAAACATCACATTCAAAAGTCCTGCAGTTTATATTTACACCTCTGGAACTACAGGTATCAGATTGATATTGTTTTTTTTTTAATTTCATGGATAATCTGCACCAACAACCATCTTCAGCTTTCATTGTTTGTGTTTCAGGTCTCCCAAAAGCAGCTGTGGTCAATCAGAACCGCCTCCTAACAGCTCTGGCTGTTTTATCCTCAAATGGTGTGTCGTCTACTGATGTCATCTACCTCAACTTACCTCTGTACCACACAGCTGGATTCATTATAGGTTTTATTGGCTCCATTGAAACAGGTGAGACAATGTAAAGTAGCTAAAACCACCTCCGACTTCAGTCTTTGAGAAGGCTTTGAGACTTTGAGAAGGCTGTGTGAGATTCCTTAGTGATGAATGAAATATTTACTGAGCAAACAAAGACTTGTTAAGTTTTTTTTCCTGACATTTCCTGACTTTTTGAAATAACTTTCCAATTCCCTGTATACAGCAGTCTTTTACCTTGCTAGATATATGTGTTTCACAGTGTACAGAGTTTAAAATCTGATGTCAAGTGGGACATTCAATGCTCTGGCTGTTTGAATGCACAACCAGAGGCTTCTGCCCTAAAATGATCAAACATTTTGGGTTCAGAATGATTCATAATACATCATACAAAAAACTAAATTATTGTACACTCACTTGAGTTGCAACTTGGACATGATCCCTCACTGAGTTCCCACCTGCAATCCCTCACAATTCACTGCATTTGTTGGAACACACAACCCAGCTGGAGGTATCACCTGAATCACAAAGTATTTTCTCATGCACCAGCTGTGTGTGTGCCCCATAAAGATTGTGCAGGTTCATGAAAGTGGTTCATCTGACTCAAACTGAATTCAACCTGTTTCCACTGCACGATACACAGAAAGTGACACAGCTGCTCCTCTTTCTCTCTCTGGGTTTCTTGCCCCCCCCCCCCCCCGCACAACCAAATGAAAGAGTCTTTTGTCATTGTGAATCAGTAATCTGAACAGAGCTGGATCAACCAAGACCAGATTACCTCTATTTTCTAATAGCCTTTTTCAAAATAGGCTAAAGTTCACGTTCCTGTTAAATATCTGGTGAGGCCTGAGTTGCACACATATTAGGAGAAACCCACACATAGCAGTCATGTTGTGAACTAAATACATGAGTTTCTGGTGGTGTTTAAGCCTTATGTAAATTATAATTATTAATGTCTAATTCAGCTAATTGGAGGGTAGAAATAAATATACTGTATGCTACAGTATGTACCTGTTTAATACAGGTTGGTATTTCATGACAGTTTCAAAACACTAAACCTGCAGTTAATCTTATAAATAGATATAATGTTTGGATATGATAATATCTACATGGACATTAACAGCTAACTTTAATAGCTGAATATTTTATTTTCAAAGTTTTGAAAAGCAAATGTACTGAATTGAAAGCCATGAAAATGTAACTTGAGCATGTTCATGTTGTGTAAATAATAATCAAATTTTCTTTCATTTTCTCTGTCTGACCTTGAAGGATCGACCATCATTCTGAAGAGAAAGTTTTCTGCCTCACAGTTCTGGGATGACTGCAGGAAGTACAGTGTGACCGTCGTTCAGTACATAGGAGAAGTGATACGTTACCTCTGCAGTACACCAAAGGTAGGTAAGCAGGTAGGCAGGTAGGTAGGCAAGCAGGTTGGTAGGTAGGAATGTAGGTAAGCAGGTAGGTAGGTAGGTAGGTAAGCAGGTAGGTAAGCAGGTAGGTAGGTAGGTAAGCAGGTAGGTAAGCAGGTAAGTAGGTAGATAGGTAAGCAGGTAGGCAGGTAGGTAGGTAGGAAGGTAGGTAAGCAGGTAGGTAGGTAGGAAGGAAGGTAGTTAGCAGGTAGGTAGGCAGGTAAGTAGGTAGGTAAGCAGGTAGGTAGGTAGGAAGGTAGGAAGGTAGGTAGTTAGCAGGTAGGTAGGTAGGAAGGTAGGTAGTTAGCAGGTAGGTACTTAGCAGGTAGGTAGACAGGTAGGTAGGTAGGTTTGACTGGTGGATAACTTCCAGTCCAGGTGCCACGATAAAATGTTGCCATTTAAAGTCCCATTACTGATTTTTAAATCTCTGCATGGAATTGGCCTTAACTATATCACTGATATGCTGAAATAGAAATAATCCTATGAGAACTTTTAGATCACTAGGGATGGACTGTGAGTGGTACCCAGGGCCAAAACTAAACAAGGAGAAGCTGTTTTTAGTTACTATGCAGCATTGCACTGGAACCAGCTGCCTGGTGGTCCCAGGAATACCCAGACCCTTGCAGCTTTAAAATCCTGACTGAAAACCATATTGTTGTCAAGCGATTTTTACTAAATGTCTTTAAAAATCAAGTTTTTAAAAACTTTATAAACTCTTTTTACTCTTTTATTTCTTCATCATAAGACTTTAAACTAAAAACAATAGCATAATATTCAAGTGGGAATAATATTTTTGTTTTTGCAGCATTTTAAAGAGCTGATGTTTGCTATGCTAATACTAATATTTTGTAACCTTTAATTTGAATGACTTTCTTGCCAATGAAAAGCGGTTTTACAGGAGTTGCTTTGTTTTCTTTGTGGGAAAGCTCTGTAGCAGTGCTTTGATCATGTGACAGTTATTACTCTCAGTTGAAACCCAAACCAGTGACATTCCTGTAGGGTTGACAGGAGACTGAGGTGACCTCACACTCAGTGGCAGGGAAACGTGGATGAGCTTTGGCAGAATGTAATTAAATGGTTTAGTGAAAAACATTGGACACAAGTAAACTATTGCACAGATGCAACATTAGTCACATACTGTTGGTTGACAGATTGTTATATTAGTCAAGCCACTATTATTGACCTTTATCTATTCATTAAATACCAGTTTTTTTAATACCAGAGTGATTGCTATTAAAACAAGTTCACATTGGATCTTTGGTAAGGCACTGTGGGCATGATGTGCCCTCATTGCCATCTGAACTACTGTATAAACGTCTTCACCCAAGACAGCTGCAGAAGCAGAATAGTGCCAACAGGCTGCAGCAAGCTGCCTTTCATACTGTATCTAATCAGAGATAACTTTCCAAATGTGTACATTCTCACAGAGCAGCACACACAGCTGGCTTACAAAAATAGAAATCGTTAAATCCCAACTATCAGTTTCCAGCCTTCTGCGTCATAACCTGTAGGGGTTTAATGGCATGCAACATTTTAGATCGATATAACTACCATTGGTTGAGATAATAACTAGACATTGTTCAGGATCATTTTGGGATATCATAAAGATATATTTACTGTATTTAGAAATACTGTAAATATTCTGCTTACATATGTAACCATTCCGAGTATCTTCTTGCATCACATGAAGAGGAGTCTCAATTTACTGCATGACCCCGTGCCACTCATAGGAGGTGGTTTTTCTGTATCTGGTCAACTCTAGGAATAGATGCTGGCCTTTACTCAGGAAGACCATATCAAGTAACTTGGCACCCATGATCTTCCTTGAATGTACTAGTATTTCACTGTACCGTCACATTTATCATAGTTAATTGAATTTCTTATACAGAATTTGTATGATTTTTTAAAGGAATGTGTAATAGTCATATGAGAGCATTTCTGCTGGTTTCTGACTTCAGATAGTTACATACACACAGGTATTACCCAGGTATTTGATCAGAAAGACGCCTTATCTTAATTAAGAGCTTAATTGGGGAACTTAACAGTTTATTATAAAGCATATAACATATATTACATATATATATATGTGTGTGTGTGTGTATGTGTGTGTATTGAACAGATTATTGTGTCTTGTACAAATTGTTCAGAATGCAGCAGACTACTAAAAAAAGAAAAAAGGAAAGAAATCATATCACTGCCCTCTTAATATCTCACATTGACTATCAGTTTTGATTATATACCAACCTACTTTCAGTCAGAGCCCTTCAAACAGAAACTGGTTGGCTGTTCCCATGTTCAGGTGTAAGACTGAAGGACAAACACTGGCTTGCAGAATCATCATCTCAAAATGTTTTTTTTTGTTGTTGTTGTTTTTACCTTATTCTCTTATTTAATTTGGGTACATTTGTCAGTGTATGTATTTTTCAATTTCTTTTTCATTTTGTTCTTGTAAAATCCTTCGTAATCTTGATAAGTTCAATATACATAAAGTTTATTATTGTTATTATTTATACACACTTAAGCTTTCCATCCTTATCCCTAGTAGGTATTCATTGTTTTTTTAAATGTGAAACTTTCAAAATGCTTGAACTGTTTTGTTTGTGTTTTCAGAGAGAAAATGATAAAGACCACAAAGTAAGACTGGCCATTGGCAACGGTGTCAGAGCAGAGATATGGAGGGAGTTTCTCAATCGCTTTGGGAAGATTCAGGTCAGAGAGTTTTACGCCTCCACTGAGGGAAATGTGGGATTTGTCAACTACGCGGGGAAAATAGGAGCTATTGGACGGGTCAACTTTTTGCATCAGGTAAGGAGAGAAGAAATCAGTTTTTGTTTCTGTTAATAGTGTGGATATTATGTATGGAGTTTATTAGCGTGTGTGACAAAATAATCACAACTCATGGTCCTTTTAGAAACATTTTCGGACTGCATCTTACAGGCCAGTAAGAGACATTGAGATGCAGTTGAAAGCTAGAAAGTGAACCTTGAGTTTATTCTGAAACATTCTGCATTGTATTTATGTACTGAATATCACCAATGCATACAGAAATGTTGGAATCACAAATATGCCATATATGTCTGTAAATAAATATGGGAAGTATATGTTTCATTCTGCTGTCTGTATAAAGAAAGTTTTATGCACTTTTGATGTCCTTTACTTCCCCCGCTGTAGAAGCTGTTTCCCTACACTCTTATCAAGTATGACACAGAGAGAGATGAGCCGATTCGAGATGCTAATGGCCTCTGCATAGAGTCAGCCAAAGGTGAAGAAACTTCTGCTGCTGTTAATATAAATTATACCACTAAATAACCTCTAAAAAACCTTATCTCAATGATCTGGCCATACATTTTCATTCTTACTCTTTGCACCATGACGCATATCACATCTGCATCTCATAAGCAGGGTCTCCAACCAAATCAGGACCCTGATGATGATAAATAAATGTTGAAGTATTTTTTCAATAGAAAATGGCAGTAACCATGTCTTGGCTTTGTCTTGAAGGTGAAACAGGACTGCTGGTGTCGAAGATCACAGATATTGCCCCTTTTATTGGCTACTCCCAGAATGAAGAGCAAACGGAGAGGAAAAGGCTTCGTAATGTTCTCAAGAAGGGAGATCTTTACTTCAACACTGGAGACCTAATGAGGATCGATAAAGAGAACTTCATTTACTTTCAGGATCGTGTTGGTGACACTTTCAGGTAAAACGCCTGTGCATTATTTGTTTCATGATTTTTATGTAGATTGTTGTAAACATAATTATTCACATAGATATTTAATGAATTAATTATCCATTATCAGGCTTATCATCAAATCACAAATCAAAGCTAAAAGATTAGTTAATGAAATGTTTTGAGGTCTTTGAACAGTAGAGGGTGAAAAGCCTGCCAATGTAGAGGGTGAAAAGCCTGTCAAGGAAAGTAGTCAATGGGCCAGTGTGTTGGATTTAGTGACATCTAGTGGTGAGGTTACAGATTGCAACAACTCCTTGACCTCACTCCTCCCTGTCTAGCATGTAGGAGAACCCACGGTGGCTGGGAAACTCGCAAAACATGTGAAAGGTCCTCTCTAGAGACAGTGTTTGGTTTGTCAGTTCTGGGCTACTGTAGAAAAACCTTTGGAAGAGGACCTGCTCCCTATGTAGAGGACTCATCCCAAACTAATGGAAACACAATTCTTAGTTTCTGTTTCAGTAATGAAAACATACTTATTAATATTATATTCCATTTCTGCCAATAGATCCCCTTAAATCTGACACACTGGTCCTCTAAATGATTAATTAAATCTTGTTTTCCGCTTTTCTATGAAAATTTGAAAGACAAAATTCTTTATATTTGATTGATTAAAAGCTAAAACAAAAGATTGAATGTTTTTTCTCCAAAGTAAACTTTGATTTTACTTGTGTCTTAATATTTTCATAAAGAGCCACGTACTGCTTGAGCAGGCACAATCCATGACTGTCAAAACTGGAGAGAACATTTTTCAAACTCACAATACCAACAATTCTGAATAATACATATATAATACATTTCCTATTGAGTATTGTGAGCAATTCTCAGCGGTTCTGTACCACTAAATATGCACCAGGCTGATTTAGAGTAACTTTGAGGTTCAGGGCAAACTTCTAGTCAAGCCCAGACATGATTACAGCGTGCAAAACAAAAACAAGATTTGTTTCCCACATGCACAGACCAGTAAGATGTACTGCTGCCTTAGAGAAAAACAAAGCAAAACTAATGAAGTGAATCTTGTTTGAGCCTATAGGTGGAAAGGTGAGAATGTGGCCACGACCGAAGTGTCCGACATCCTGACTATCAGTGATTGTCTCAAAGAGGCCAACGTTTATGGAGTCCAAGTGCCAGGTGAGGATCATCTCCTCTATGTTTAAAAAAATCAGAATTCTTAATGGTAGAACTACAAAGAAAGACTATAATAAGGTCATAAATAGCTACATTTTTTACATACATATGCTTTTTTGTGATTTTGTTTGACCTTTTTTAGGGCATGAGGGGCGGATTGGGATGGCAGCTGTCACTGAGAAGGAAGGCGTCCAGTTTGATGGAACAAAAATATATAACCATGTGGTTAGTTACCTACCATCGTATGCCCGACCACGCTTTATAAGGATACAGGTAATTTCATTTCACAAAACTACATGTGTATTTTTTTTGGGGGGGGGGACCCAAAAACATTTGTAAAACTAACAAGACACAAAGTTAGTGGTCAACTTTTGTGTCATCTTGTCAAAATGTGACAGTGATTTTCATTTTCTTTAATGTCAATATCTTATTTTAGAATAAGACATTGATTTATTATTATTAACCAACATTTAAAGATGGTGGTAATATCTTATAAGTGTATAAGAGTACGTGTTTTGTACTTTTCCTCTGTCCAGAATGCTGTGGAGGTGACGGGGACTTTCAAGCAGATGAAGGTGAAGTTAGTGGAGGAGAATTTTGATCCAGGATGTATCCAGGACCCCCTCTACATCCTTAATGATAATGAGAAGAGTTATGTGCCGCTGACAGCTCAGATCTACACCTCTATCATATCAGGAAACATCAAACTATGAACAGGTTTTTAGTTTCTGCTAAGTGTGCCTGGACATATACTATAGATACTTTTCATAACTTCAGCTCAGGGACTGAATAGAACTTTTTTAATAATACTTTTTATCAGTTTTGTGTAGTAAAACAATATTTAGACATGAATATCCTTTATTAAAAGCAGTAGAGGGAAATGAGAAGTGCAGGGTTTATTTGTAAGTACCCATGCTGGGGGCTGGATTCAGCCTAGAAGAGGAAGGGGGAGTTTAATCATGTAAATAATGTATTTACAAGCAAGCATGACCACTTTCCATCATGAGGACGGCCACTTTTACTTCATTCAGTCTGATAAAGGTGTTGAGGAGTGTTGGTCCTGGTGAGACATGTGAAAGACATGCAGCATTAATCAGCAGGTAGTATGGTATTGTAAGAGGTCATTTTGAGTAGTATTGAAAGTATTGAAAACAGGAAGCCAATCTTGGCAACCTTCAGACATGATAATAGTGTTAGTGTAATGAGACTATTGTGATGGTGTTCATGGAGAAAAACTTAATGCTATTTTATAGATCCTTTAACTTTATACTAATTACAAATTATGATAAAAACAGGGAAGAGTTAAGTTGATTTAGTAACACAGTTCTTGTACTGTATAGTTTTATGTGCCAAAAGATAGCTGTGATGTTACTGATATATCTTAGGAAATTTCTTTTAAAGAGTTATGTCATTTGGTATAATATGCTATTCTATGTATGCTAATGTGTAGTCTGACACAAAACTACAGACTGAAAACAAAATAATTTTCTGTCCAAGAATTTTTGGCAAATCAGCAGCCCGCATGAGTTTGTACTTCTACCAACTGAATCAACATAACACTTTTGTTCACATTTTCTTATAATTTGTCAAAAAAAAAAAAAGTCCTCAAAAATGAAAGGACCTGTAAAACAAAGCATTACTGAATTCTTTTTCTGTTCTTTTGGTGTTAATGTACTAAAGAGAATATTATGCCTTCAGTCAAGTTTGGTGCAGTATATAATGGTAAGAAAATATGTAGAGCAGGGGCCAAACTTTCTTAAATCTATCTGCCAATATCTGTAAATATGAAGGATGTTGCTAAAAATTAAAGTGATTCTTACTGTAAAACAAAAACTACTTTTCATGTGTTTTTCTGCTGTGCCTATAAAAATACAAAATAAATACATTTCAGATGAGACAGACACCACAAGGTGGTGACAAATACACACACTTCCCAGAGTCAGTGTTTGTCATGCAGTTTGGAATAAAGTACAAACACTAGAAATAGGTGTCCACATACTCTTTGCTTTTGTGATTATTACGTATAGACATTGGACAGCTCCACAGAACTTTAATGGTTTTAAAAATTGAAGTTGCGTATTTCTCTTAGAGAACAAAGTCCTCATAAACCGCTGCAGGTATATATAATACTGTCCAGATCCATCTTTTCCAGTCACATAATGCACATTTTAACTCAATTTGAACAACACAAACAACAACACTGTGAGTAACTGTCCTCTCTATTTAAACCTTTCCAATGCACTATAGTGATGTAATTGTTGTGTGTGCCTCAACCACCCTGATGGAGGAAAAGGAATAGGTTTGATTCAGTTTGCTGTTTTGAAAGCATAACAATGTTTGAAAAGTAGCCGGAGGCAGTGTAGACTTATAAATTCTGACCTATTTCTCACTACTCCTCCATTAACTCATAATTAATTGATAAATATTATTTATAACCCAAATATTTGCCTGGTGTAAAAAAAATCAATGAAACCAACTTTTAACATAACTATTCCTCTTAAAAATATTTCTTTTTGTATATCTTACTTACTTCCAGGAGAGATTCACAAGAAGTTAATATTTGATTTGGTGAAAGATGAGGTGAACTGTTGCCCATTTGAACTACTACTAATCAAAAGAGTGGTTTTAGGTTGTAGGTTTCATTAAAGTTTCTCAAATCATAATCTTCTGTCTGTCACAGTTTGTCATTGACAGTTGGCAGAAAGGAAACACACTGATGACAAATCTGTTGCAATGGGTGTACACTAGGTCTATGTTTTGCAAAGTCAGCTAAATTTATTATGCACATGTAATCTTTTGACCTTTGTTTACAGTAAGTGAGTTGATGCCAGCTTCCATGTAATTTTGGACAGAACAATGTTGATAATTAAGTGTGCCTGACTTGAGTGTGCCAGACAAAGTTTCATGTTCCAGAAAAGTGGAGCATAAAAACCAAAAGCTGCCTCTTGACTCTAGGGACAGAAATCCTATCCCAGACAATTTGAGAGGTCTGGATGGTTCATAACTTAACAAAATCAGAAATGTATGTTGACTCCTTTTGGTGGCAAAAAAATCGTATTACTCCATTTAGAAACATGTTAGAGTGATGATACTGCACATGTTTAGACATACCCTCCCTCACCAGGGAGACACAAGACTCTGCATTTATTGAAAGTGTACAACTTAATTTTTCATGAGCTATATTTTTGCTGATCGTTTTTATGGATCAATCAACATTTATTATTCAATTTGAATCATTGTTTTGTTGACTTCTAAGTGACGTGTAAAGGTCAATCTGTCTACCTAGTTAGCACATGATGTTCAGTCATGGCTGAGTTTGAGATGTTGCAACTGTCCCTAAAAAAGATAAAACATCAATACAAATATTGTGGGTCATTGTGGGTGTATGGCACTTCACCCAAATACACCAAAACAATTGTGCAAAATTCATTGTGATGTACACAATCATTGTAATTAATGATGTAATAATAAAATCATTTCATTATATCGTGTTAACACAAACCTATTGTAAAGGTCCATACGCAAATAGTAAGCCATTACTATTTGTCATACAGTGAATAGATAATCTAGAGTATTTAAAAAAGGGCAGGACTTATAGCATTGGTTAAAATCAGTTTTTAAGACTTTAACACTGAAAAATTAAGAGATTGAATTGTATCTGCAGCATCTGCACAGTGACTCAAGGTAACCCTAAATAACTAAATAAACAAATAATACTATATTGTTATTGAATAAATAAATAATACTATAGTATTATTGTGAAACAATAATTATTTTCAGAATACTATGCTCATTGAGACAAAAATCAAATGTTGTGAAATTTAATGTATTTTACATTATAACATGTTGCAACTGTCTCAGGTTCACATCACTTGCAACATCTGACTCAGACCTGCCAACACTCCACATAATTTGCATGGTACTCAACCTTTATTATGAATAATCATCATAAATGTGGATCCATAAGTTTTATATGTTTGGCTGACGTTACCCAAGTTGCCAGATTGTCTATGAAAGGTCCTTCATGTTCTAATGTGTTTGACCGCCTGCAGTGAGGAGGGGCCGGTTTGTCTCAGCCAGTGGCTAAACTTACAAGAATTTACCAAATTCTAAGAAACAGTCAGGCTACATACAGACAGCTATTGTGTTGTTAGCTTACCCAGCATGCTGTGGTTGTGTAAAATATACCTGCAGTGGGACATTGCAGGCAAAGCAGTTGAAAACATTGCTTTTCTACGTTTATGATTGCTGAACAGCTACTTTAATACTTATACTTACTTAGTACTTATTGGCTTGTTATTCGCAACAGTTTTATTGAATTTATAGTAACAAAGTCAAGTCAAAATGTTATCTTTCACTTCACCCCCCCCCCCCCCCCCCCCCAAAACCTAAATATTGGCAAGTATGATCTCCAGTGTTGGGGGTAACACGTTAGAATACTTGGATTACTTTTTTGATGTAACGATTTAAGTACTCTGTTGTTCAGTTACATTTTCAAAAATGTAATCCATTATTGTTTAACCAACTATTCCTATACCTTTTTGCCACAAGAAAAGTTACTACTTTTTTGGCAGGCATGCAGGCACCTGGCTACTGTATGTGCTACGGTTATATCACTGCGCGCGTGCACAGCAGCTGGGCAAGTGAAAATATACGCATTATTTTGAATTTGTGGGAGGAAATATAGGCAAGAGCATTACAGTAACATGCAAGTTGTGCCTTGTGTCAAGAGCCATGTGTTTGAAAAGCCTGTATGCAGTTTTATAACTTGTATGTGGGCATATGTTTGAGAAGCCTAGCCACTTTAGTACAATAAAGAGCTGTAAATGGGACATTGTGTCTGTTATTCCTGCTATTAGTGTAAATATTTACAGATATGGACCAGACTTGGCTGTGTGATGATGGTAATTATATTTAAACAAGGTCGTGACTAGTGATGAAACAATACGGCCTATGGACCGCGGTTTATCGGTTTTGCAATTCATTTTGCATTGATGCTTTACAGGCCACTGTGTGTGTGTGTGTGTGTGTGTGTGCCTGTCCAGGCAGGTGAAAAGCCCTCCCTGCGAGTTCATGTCCAATCACTGTTGTGCCTCCACTCACTACTCCATACGTAGCTCTAGTGAGACATGAAGAAGAAATAACAATGGCAGAATTTTTTGAGGAAAGGTTGTGCGAGTTGGTTAGAAACTTTAAACATATCGTTTTTGTCTTTTATGCAAGAGGTACATGATCAATATCTTCTACACAGTGGCCATGTTTGCTTTTGAGTTTGTTGTTGTCATAAACTGTTGACTCTGGACGTATTGTTAGCATCCATGCCAACGTAAAGGACGCGGAAGTATGTGAGCAGTGACATGTAACATCGTTTGGAAAAGAAAAGACGGATACATTTTCGTACGTATGAGCCTTTATAAAAACATGTCTGCAGCAGGAAATGCTGTAAAGGCTTAAACAAGTATCACCTGTCTTTGTCATAAAGGTGATACTCTTCACTTGGCAGCAGCTGGAGAACTTCTTTCCATCCAGGAACACGTCCTATTGTTACCCCACCTGTGCAGAAAGTCGTTCAAAGTTCAAGAGGCGGGAAATGAACAGGTCTGTACCATAGGTCTGTACACAGCACGGGCGTAATGCCAGACTGTTGTGCTGGTGAAGCCTACTGTATTTTAGACTGGACCGTTTACATTGTGCAGCTTTTATACACTCCTGCTCTGTTGGTTGAGCATGCTGGATAGGGAGATTTTTTGCAGTTATTGCCTTTGTGATGTTAAAAGTTGCAAAGTCAACTAGTTTTTCAGTTTGTTTGTTTTAACTTTTCATAAATCTTTTTTTCCCCCCTAGTAAAAGATGGCCCACCCACTTTTATGTTGGTCCAACCTCTGCCTCACCACTGATTACGCTGTCGTGGTTTGTTAGGGCTGTCAGAAGTTAGTCGTTTGTTGCACACTGGATCCTTTCTCTTGATAATTATGATTGCATATATTTTATATACCACTCTTGCAGGTTTGGCAGTTTTGCCGTTATTCCTTTACTTAAGAAACCCTTACATTATGAACGATATAAACTACGCCATTACAGCTCTTCGCATCGCCATGAAATTAAGCAAATACAAGAAACACAAACCATTTTACAGTATTTTGGATTGTTTTCTGGACAAAGTGGCGAAGCTGCCGAACAAGAAGTTTCTGGTTTTCGAGGAGAGCTCATTCACGTTCAGCCAAGCAGATAAAGAGAGCAACAAAGTAGCCACAGCCTTAAGGACGCATGCCCACTTGAAGGAAGGAGACACAGTGGCAGTCTTTCTGGAAAACGAGCCTATGTTTGTGTGGATCTGGCTCGGACTGGCCAAACTTGGATGCACAGCTGCCCTGCTCAACTACAACATCAGGTCCAAATCTCTGCTGCACTGCTTCTCCTGCTGTGAAGCCAAGGTCCTGATCGCAGGTGCAGGTAAGGTGGAGGAGCATGGAAACGTCGTTGTCCTCCATGTGATTATGAGGGATTTTCATAATTGCTTTGATCGATTATATATTGGTGTCATTTTCTAGACATTCTTCTAAAATAAGAGATTCACTCCAGGTAGGCTATAGTTTATATTTCTAACTGTAAGAACTGAGTAGAGTTATTTTGAGGTTTTTGTTTTTGTTTTGGTCTTATTATCTATTATGTTTATATTTCAATATGTCATAAAATATAATTGCAAGTAACTATTATTTTTCTTATCAATTCATCTGCCATTTTTTTCTGTCACTTTCTTTTATTGCAAAGTCTGTTCTTAGTGGATTACACCTGTTGCATAGAGGCACCTGAATGGGCCTCCAAAACTAGTTGTAATGTCATAAAATGATCTCGTCCATCTAGTTTTAAGCTCAAATTTAAGAACCTTTCCTACCTTCAGCAGATAAGGGTGAAAACAGTCTTTTAGTGCCAAACGCTGCACATACATCATTCTACACAGAGACACTCAGATGCCAGTTCATTTCATATGTGCGCTACATAGAGACAATTTAAATAGTCTTCTTCTTTAATTTAATAAGTTACTTGTGATGTTAAATGTATATCCTTGTGTAAATGTTGGTACAGGTATATTGAGAGCTACTGGGAGCTAGAGTCAAATTCCTTTATGTGGCAAAACTTGGCAACTAAAGTATTCTAACATTGATTTAGCTACAATTGTTTCCCTGTTTTTATTGTGCTATATTAACGTCCTTGAAGCCCTCATCAGCTCTCTTTTGGCTGTCTTTCAGACTTGCGAGGTGCGGTAGAGGAGGTGTTGCCCACCTTGAAGCAGCAGGGCGCCCGTGTGTTCATCCTCAGTGAGGACTGTGATTTGGAGGGTGTCGAAAACCTCTCTGACAAGATTCAGCAGGCTTCGGACCAACCTGTGTCGCCTAACCTGAGGGCCAACATTACCATTAAGAGCCCCGCTCTGTACATCTACACCTCAGGAACCACAGGTAATCTGACTGTTTTGTATGACCTTCACCTTAGGCTGCACTCTTCTTTTTAGTGCACAGGCCTTGTGCAACAGAAGTGCTGTATGACAATAAAACATGATTTAATGGTTATCACGTAGGACTTCCTAAAGCAGCTGTAATTAACCACGAGAGAATATGGATGGCGTCTTTTCTTCAGTCTATTGCTGGCGTACGTTCAGACGATGTCGTCTTCGTGTACCTGCCTCTTTACCACAGTGCTGGCTTTCTGATGGGTCTTTGTGGAGCCATAGAAAAAGGTAATACATGGATATTTCACACATATACTTCATAGTATATGGTACAAAAGCATCATAAAACTACAAAACACAACTTCCAGCTGCACTGAGTTCATTGGAGGTTAAACCAACAGATATATGACCTCTAATAGCAGGCAGTTTGGCTGTGATTTTTTCTGTTTGTATTTCAAAGTTCATGAGTTTATTACCGTTCTTGAACTCTCAGTAAGAGATTATGAGTTGCTGATTTCTGTGCCTCCTTATTTCTAGGCATCACTGTCGTTTTAAAACGGAAATTCTCTGCCTCTCAATTCTGGAATGACTGTAGAAAGTACAATGTGACGGTCATTCAGTACATAGGAGAGATTATGCGCTACCTCTGCAACACACCAAAGGTAAACCTCAGAATGAAGGCACATATGGTTAAAGTTAATACTGTTTAAGATAGTATAACCAGATATATGCTGTTAAAGGATGGATTCATAAGTCTGTCAAGTCTGTCTCAAAATAATAGTCAGGTGCCCAAATGAACATTAACACACGATTTTCTTGCTTTAATCATTCCCCCTTTATACTGCACTTTCAATGTAAGTGATGGGGTACAAAATCCACTGTCCTTGTTTTGTGCAAAAATGTATTTAAAAGCTTGTTTGGTCAAGTCAATATCTTTCAGAGTAACTGTCTTTTTAGTGTTAAATTCCTTATTTTTGTTATAATCCTTCCATGGCAGCTGAATAGAAAACACTGTCAGTCAAGTCTCTGACAGGGAATTTACAACTAAAAAGAGTGTAACTGTGGAAGATATCCCCTCGTTTGACTAACTCAGACTGCTGGAGCTTCATATTATATACAGATAAACTTCTACACTTGGCTCAAAACAAGGACTGTTTGGATTAGATTAGATTAGATTAGATTAGATTTCTGTATTTGTACCCGCAGGTAAATTTGGCTTGCAGTGAGAGACATTCATACAAAACAATACAATAATATGTGGATTTCATCCCTATAACTCACATTGTAAGAGCATTTTTAGAAGGACTAATGTTCAATATAAACAGGAGTGGTTACAGCGAGCGGCAAGTTTCAGATTTTATATAGGCTCTTGACTATTGTTTTAAGACAAATGTTTGAAGACAGACTTGAAATATTGTGAATATATCTTTTAAGTATATTTATAGCTCAAATACTCACTGCAGTCAAATACACTGTGCACATAATGAGACGTTTATTATCCTTGTCACATCCAGCTTTCATCTTTCTTTGCTCCCATCTAGAGAGACAATGACAAGGATCATAAAGTCCGATTGGCTGTGGGGAATGGAATAAGATCAGATACCTGGGCTGATTTCCTGCAGCGGTTTGGGGACATTCACATCTGTGAATGCTATGGAGCAACAGAGGGAAATATTGGCTTTGTGAACTATGCTGGGAAAGTTGGAGCTATTGGCAGAGAGCATTTTCTCCACAAAGTAAGAGGCAATAAAAATGCTGTTCATTTGTCCGATACAGAGTATTAGTATTTGGTTGTACAGTAACATTTTTCACCAAGTCACCAGTTTTATCCAACTAAATGTTATGTTTTAGGGGTAATTGTTTTTTGTTTTTTTATCATTGTATTCAATTTTATTCTTGAACTGTTTTTCAGATGGCATGCCCTTACAAACTCATAAGGTACGACACAGAGAAAGAGGAGCCGGTCAAAGACTCTAGAGGATTTTGTATTGAAGTCCCCACAGGTGAGCCAAATATCCCCCCAAAAAACAAGGCTCTTGCATGACCTTCAGCTCTGTCTAATATATGTCAGCTCACCGTTGCTTTCAACCACAGGAGAGACTGGTTTGTTGGTGGCGAAGATTGGAGAGAAAACACCATTCAGCGGCTACGCCAGAAACAATCAGCAGACGGAGAAGAAGAAGCTGAGAGATGTGTTTGTGAAGGGAGACCTCTACTTTAACAGTGGCGACCTTCTGAGGATAGATGACGAGGGATTTGTCTTCTTTCAAGACCGCATTGGAGACACTTTCAGGTGAGGAGAGGTGCAAATAATGGAAAGAAGGAGCCCACATCTGGAACAGTTACTGATAACGATGCTTAAACTCTAAGTGTTGAATAAATTTAAGATGTAGGACAAAACTTTGTATTGGTAACATCATTTTTTCGAGATACCACAAGCACTCTTAATGTACTATACTTATTTCCAGTGTTTGATTCCTTTTAAATTAGTTAAGATTAAGAATATTCATTAATCCTTATTTCAGCATTTTCTGCAAATGGAATTCAAATAGGTTTACTCTGACTGTGTTGTTGTCTTAATTATAAAAAAATGACTTAAAAATAAATTGTGTTTTTTATTGCAATCAAATGCAGGTGGAAAGGAGAAAACGTGGCAACCACAGAGGTGGCTGATAATTTGCTCATGGTAGATTGTATTGAGGAGGCTAATGTCTATGGTGTGAAGGTGCCAGGTAATGATTACATTATTATCACCCATTTCAGAGCAATACAGGATATATTAATTTGATCAAAATTGTATAGCTTAGATAGGTCTTAGGTATTATGTTTTACAAGTTTTATATATTTTATTCACCTGAAGACCATGTCTGCTTGAGTCTGCTTTTATTTATTCTATTTTTTAAGGTTCAATAACTTTTACAACCCGTTACCAGCCTATTCATCATTAATCATTGTAACAACAAATCATGCAGTCCTGCAATAATCAAAGTTAAAAAATAGTCAGTTTCAATTTGACAACAGTGTACAAACAGGTATTCATTGATGTTGCAATAGTATGAAGCATGTAACATTTGCACTTTTTTCTATGACCTTGACTGATTAGGACATGAGGGGAGAATTGGAATGGCAGCACTGACGCTGAAAGAAAACATGGACTTTGACGGCAAAGCCACATATCAGTATGTCAAAAAATCCCTCCCCAGCTATGCAAGGCCACGCTTCATTCGCATACAGGTGAACTGATACCTAACAAATTATCACATACAGCCAAAATCATACATTTGCCTGAAAATGTCAGTTTATAAACGTTACGTTATATAACGTAAAATATGTATTTTTCTGTGGCAGGATGCGCTGGTATTGACTGGGACATTTAAGCAAATGAAGGTAAAGCTGTGTGAGGAGGGCTTCAACCCTGCCGTCATCAAGGACTCTTTGTTCTACCTGGAGGACAATAATGGCTACGTACCCATGACTCAGGAGATATTCAACTCCATCACGGATGGCAAAATCAGGCTGTGAATGACTTCAGTCTTTATTATTGTAAAAGCTATGAAACTCAGATTGCACATTTGATTTACAGGATTCCGAATGATGATAAATGACCCGCACACTGACCATTTATGTATGGCACATATCATGAGCTGTTTTATTGTGTACAGAAATATATCACAGAATAATTTTGTTTTAAATACTTTTTAATAAAAAGATCTTAAAAATATGATTGTAAATGAGCAAAGCAATCCCCAAATCATGTCATATTTGTTTATTTTACACAGTTAGTGATTTTCAATTTCCTGACTGTGCTAGAACAGCACGACCACATCTATGATAGGAGTAAACAGTTGATTATCAATAGCTGAACTATTGTGTATGTAAACTATTGTGCGTGGCTTTCATGATCATTATGAGAGCTGAGGTGCAGTGGCAGTTTCCAGTGGAGTAGGAGAGGGTGCTGTATTGGCTATGGGAGAGGAAGACATACAGTTCATTCTTATGCAGGTGGAGGACAAGTGTTTCTGAGCTGTCTGTGAAGCCTTCAGAGGGCAGCACAGCTGGTGCCGACCACACTGCACCCACGGGTTGCAGAAACTGGGCACGCTGTAGAACTTTGTCAGCTTTTTCAGCACCTGTTTACCCGGAAGATTTGAAGGCACCTCAGTAATCTTAAGCAATGGGCCAGACCCTGTTGTTGGAGGCGTAGAGAGGGCAACTGCAGAATCTTTAGAACAAGGCCTTGTTTCAAAGTCGCAGCCAGACAGGGGACCAATGCAAGTGTAAGGCTCGCTGCTGCAGCTCAGAGAGCGCATTACCCTCCGATTCCAACCCTTGTCAATCCACAGCTCCACTTGAGCCTTGTCCATCTTGGAGGTAGCATCCTCCGTCTCCTCAGACCTGGTGTCAGAGTTAGGGTTGTAGTTTTCTTCAGATCCTATTACCTCATCATCCTCTAGTTTTGACTGGACTGCATTATCGAGCAGCTGTATCTCAGCCACAAGATTTGAAGCCATTTTGGAGATAATTCCCCAGTCTCTAAGGATGTCATTGGCGGTGGTGTACTGTGAGGTCACCGTAAATCGGATGATGCGTTTGGTGTTAATTTCTGCAGGGATGAGGTACATGGTGCCAGATCGGGTAAGTCTTCTCAACAGCTCCTGGGTTGAAGCATTTCCTGCCTAGAATGATAAAACGCTCACTTTACATAACATATTCATAAATAAAACATTGCAGGGCCAAAAGTATAACAGATAATATAATAAAGCAACTTCTTATTGATCTATTCAAGGTTTCAGCTCATTCTGATCATCACCGATATTGCTTTCACCTTCACCTGTGCTTGATAAAACCAGTTTACACCGTTCATTGGTTCACCTTTGAACAAGGTGTGACTGGCAAGTTTATATATCTTAACAATCATTAGCCAGTGAAGAACATATTGCCTAACAAAGATGACTTAACACAGATTTTTGCACTTTACCAAAAAGATACATACTTTCAGACAGAAAACAACCAGGCCAAGGTTCCTCTCAGCAGGAACCTCAAAATTTGGATCACTCCTTATCTGAGACTCCAAGAGCTTTGCCATCTCAATACCCTGAAGACACACAAAATACACTGTTCATTTGCTAATATTTGATATTAAAATTATTTGCATGAAGATAAATAACTGCAGTTTACATGTCTGATATGAGCCTGGAGGTTTTTCAGTCCGAAGGAACGCATGACAAACCAAAGTTTGAGAGAACGGAAACGTCGGCTGAGAGGAATTTGCCAGTGCTGAAAAACAGAAAAAAGTGGTATTATCAGATATGATTGTTCACCCTGATAGTTGAATCTTTAATTTGAAGGAGATATGAAGGGATCGTACCATGAAATCGGTGGCTGCTTGTGAGTTTTCATGTCTCAGGTAAACAGGATCAACGTTAAACGTCTGTTGGAGCTTATATTTATCCCTTACCCTGAGGCAACACAATTAAACCATATTACCAACCAGCAAGCATCTTTTCACTGTGTGATTTTTTCACTTGAGACCCACTCTCATACATAATTCTAATTTCTGTAGAGGTGAGATGATACTGTTCTCACTCACCAAAAAGCAGTGCAATCAAAATGAACCATCATCCACTTGGAGGGGTTGAAGACAAAAGACTGTGCAAATTCAATGCCCTCCAGGGACCAGCGCAGCTCAGGACAGAAGTAGGCTGAGCCAGCATATGCAGCGTCCACATGGAGCCAGAGTCCCTCTTCTGCACCTGTAGAAACATTTAAATCAAGTATCTCCCACTACAGCCAAATAGGAAAATATATTAGACTTTTAGACTCAAAGTTACTGAAGACACTGTAGGAGTAAATATTGAGACGTACACACTGGTCCCAGTTCAGATAGCTTGTCAAAGGCACACACTCCAGTAGTTCCCAAAGTGGCACACAGCTGAACAGGAGAGGAACAAAATCAGATACAATTCAACACTTATGTATATATTTTAATTATTTAAAATAACACACACTTAACATTGCCACTGAGTTATTAGAAGTAGCACACTATAATTGTCTGTCTATTTGAATGTGTTATTCTACATTCTAGGCAGCTCTTTCATTTCAATGCATTATGAAAGTGAATATTTAGCTATTTGTCTGATAAAGTCTGTAGCATGAACAGTGGATGATGCAGGTTTGAGACTCTGCTGATGAACAAGTTAGGTTACTGGGGAAGCAAACATCCAGAGGGCAAACAATGAGCAAACACGAATACCATAAAAATAAAAAATGTGAATTTGGTAATATTTTCCTACTTGCATCTGCTTTACCACACAATAATACATCTTAAAATATACATGATGTGTTATTAATGGTAGAAAATATGCTAAATTAATTGGTATGGTAAACACCCTCCTATTTCCATGACACACACCTATTCTTCAGTACCTACCATAAAAGGGACCAGTCCCATCCTCCTGTCTTCTTGTATGGCTTGTTTCAAAGTGTTTCCTCTCAGAGACAAGTTCTCATCAGTGGGCAGAAATCTGATCTTCACCAGGGAGATCAGCCCTGCCTTCTCAACTGAGGAATGGGCCTATGAATGCAGTGGCACACCAACATCAGTTTTATTTCATCCAACTGATTGGAAGTTAAAGTACAAGAAGTAGTAACATTGACCTGATCAGAAGCGTAAGCCACCAGTCTTGAATTTAGGACAGAGTCGTCAATGTCGTGGTCGAGCTCAGCCCGCAGCTGCAGAATTTTGTCTTTCCTGGCTGCCAGCAGAGCCACCAGTGTACTCTCACTCACTGTGCTCTATCAGGAGAGTGGATATAGAGGTTAAAGATAGTGGGCTAATTATACTGTGTAAAGGGTTTTGTGCCTAAAAAAGCAAACAAACCATAACAGAAAACAGATCAGGTGAAGCAAACCTGAAGTATGCCTCCACCTCTGCTGTCAGAATGGTGATGCAGGAAGAAGGAGGGGAGCCCCAGGGCTTTACACAGCCAGTCCATCACATGAATTTCCAACTCTGTACAAGCAGGACTGGATGCCTTTACAAAAACATCAAAGACAGAATGTAATTTCTCAGGATAGTGTCACGTTGTTATTGTCAAATTTTTGGCTTTTTTAATTGAGGAGAAAAAAGTGTTGGTTACCCAGGTGAATCCAACACAGTTGATGGCATCAGCCAACATGTCCCCGAGCATAGAGGGCCATGAAGTCAGACTGGGGTAATAGGCGTGCATATGAGGACTCTGCCAGTGAACCAACTTGGGAAAAAAGGAGAAAACACTTTTCTGGCTACAACTTCCAAAATTTCATAATGATTTGAGTGAGCTGAGAAAGGAAGCAGAATTTCAATTAGAGTTTGAAATTGTTCATATGATGAAGGATGACAGTAGGAACTTACACCTGGCATGATGATTCTCTCGATGTCATTGAAGATATTCTCCCAGTCCTCTGGTTCTGCAGGCGCAGTGTCAGGGAGAAGGTCCTTCATGTAGCCTGGTTTCACATCAGGAATCACCCTTCTCTCCCTGATAGTGCTCAGGTACTGCGTGATGTAGTCCACCAACTCCTTACCTGATCAGTAAAAGACACTGTAACAACTGGAGTGATATTTCTAATAAAATATATCATTCATAATTATTTTACTTATTGTAAAATACTATTAACACAGAATGGAAAGCATGATTACCTCTACGATTGTATTCCTCAGCCTGCATTTTTTTTCAGATAGGAGGTCTTTGAGTTGATTTGCTGTGTGCAACAGGTGGCTGCAATGATGCTGTCTGTATTCAGTAGCAGAGACCACAGACGTATATAGACACTTCTGTGAAGTACACGCCTTAAAATGGTGACGCATTTCACCTACAAAACAAATATCATGCTATATTACCCTCCTCTAGTGGTAATGATGACCTATCAGTAAAATTATACTGTTTTAGCAGGAATGTAGCAATAGCAAATGTGATGCAAAATCATCAGTCCCTCTGCACCCATATCAATCATTTTCTATATTCATATCATCCCTTATGTAGTTAAAATAAATCATGTTTCCCATATACAGGCCAAACATTTCAATGTTTGGAATATTGTTGAATATTGTTAATATCACATATTTGCGGTATATCACAGCACATCTTATTGCCATTTTTCTTTTCAATTATTTGAAAATGTTTTTTAATTGATGTACCTAATTGAATACACTATAATTTAATATCATTTTGAAAAATTAAATGATTTTGCTAGGTTTTAAGTGCAGCCTATATGGATTAATTCCACATATTTAAATAAATTCAAGCTATTAGATGATGTATTTCATAGGACTGAGCACTAGGAAACCGATTTTGATATTAAAGGCATGGAAGTCATATTATTTCAACATTAAGGCCATAGCACTGTGAAATTTATTCCCATAATTTTTTGTTTTTGCCTTACAATTACTCATTAATAAAGATAAATATTAAGGTAAAAAAGTCATGGTATTATAAGTCAAAGTAAATACAACATATTTACAAGAGAAAAAGATTCCAAGATGAGGACTTTAACTTAACATTGATGAGAAAACTGATGGGAACTATTTATCCCGGTGACTAAATATACTTAGAGAAACTAGAGAAAATAGCTTTCCTGGCTGTCAAAGGAAATGCAATTCACCAGCACCTCTAATGCTAAAGTACATTATAGCTCATTTGTTTAATTTGTACAAAAATGCAATGTTGACAAAAGTAGTATCAAGCTTCTCACACTCTAGGCAAGAGTGAATGACCATATTTCCAAAAATATTAATTAATTTCAAGGTTTGGGAAAAATATTTGACTCTTGATGATTTGATGACCACATATTATTCTTACATCCAATAGAGCTCTATCAGCTGGCAGACAAAACAGAATCGCTGTCCTCAAAACTTTATACAATTGCCATTCTCCGCCATTTCCACCTCTCACTTGGTCTGAATGCATTGCAGAGGATGACTGTTAGAGCAAAGCAATATTTGTACTGGATGATGACTTTTCATAAACAAATAGAAAAGTAAAGTAAAGGGGACATTATAAAAATGAACAATGAATGAACACACAGTAAAAGGTAATAGGATGATGATGGCAAACCCATCTCTGTCATAGCTTATCGCTGCCTTTAAAATGTGGACAAAAGCGCAAGCAGCACCTGGACTGTTCACACACTGTAGTGTTTGCTGTGCATTGTGCTAGACGTGTGCCAGCTCTCATTCGGCTCTGAGGGGAAGCTAAAGGCTGGAGTCTGACTCACTTTAATTCAAACATGCCGAGCACACATCAGTGTTTTAGTAAGCCGATTATAATGAGAGGCAATCAATTAATTCCACTGATTCAATGAGACTAAAGCTCCAGAGGAAGTTTATCGGAGCCATTTCAAACCTGTAGTCCAACACATTAACATTGAAACTGCAGATTTAATTAACTTAGATGTTATTTTCATTTGGTGGAAGTAGAGGAGTCTGCACACTCACTGCACACTTTATTCTGTCCAGCAATTGTAAAATAATAATAATAATAAAATTAGTATTAATCGATTAATTGTAGAATCAATATAATAATTGACAATGAAAATAATTGTCGGTTTCATTTTTAATGCTTCATCCATTTGGACACATTTCTTGATCCACATTCAAACACCAAAAGTATTTCAATGTCAGAAAGAATGTAACTTGTTACAGTCAGTAGATATGAATCATTATATTACACAGCGTTCCTTTCCAAAGTCCAAATTTGTTATTAAACAAATCATATATTAAAACATGGACTGCATCTTGGTTTAGTTTAGTCTTCTGAATCACAGTCAAGCTTAAGCCCACAAAGATCTTTTGATCCCACTAAAGGCTGAGAGACTGGTAGACGGCAATGACTACAGTAATAGCAAGTGTGTGTGTGGCGCACAATGCACAGGAATAAGTGTTATGTGACACGGAGTGGAGCACAGTCTGACTATTGTGCTCCACGTGTGCCTTTACATCTGAGAGTCCAAGCATGATGAAAGCAGGTTTAACCATAATTGTGCAATTGAAGCTCAAATGCTGCCTTGTGACATCAAAGTCAAAGTGCTCCATGCTGGATCAAACTTTGTTGCTTTTATTCAAATAAGCTGAACTTGAATGTGAAATTTCAACGTGAGATTCGACTATGACAAAGAAAACTGCAGGCTTGATTATTCAAACCAGTCTGAGATAATTTTTTATAGAAAGAGAGATCTGACCACTTCGTTTGACTGATCAGGCAGCCCTGTGAATGAAGGTGAAAAAAAAGGAACATGATGTGTAGTTGTTGCTTTTATACTATTTTACAGGCTTGTGACTTTAAGGTCTGTGGTGCAAATATGAAGTATGTAAGGGTGTTGCTTTAATGGAAGAATTTCAGTCATTGATTTGTTGTTTAACTGTCTGGATTTCTCACCATAAAAGAGGGATTGATTATGATCAATACTGTTACAGTCAGTAGGATACATGTTTTAGGAGAGCACCCCATCCTGTGAAATGGGTGCCACTAGGTTCACACCTTACGCTATATTGGTCAACGATGCGATGCCTCACCTTTTGTGTGTGTGTTCTGGTGAGTAGAGTGATTATCCTGCAAGCTGTATTGATGTATATTGGGATGTTCTATGTGATATCTACAAGCAGGTCAAAGTGGCTCTCCCAGCTCGAGCAACAGGACCCCTCCACAACCTGAAACCCGGTGACTGGATCATGGTAAAAGACTTAAGAAGGAAAAGCAAGCAGCAGAAGAGGTGGACAGGGCCATTTCAAGTTATCCCCACCACTCACACAGCGGTAAAGGTTGCTGAGGGAACTACATAGATTCACATCAGCCAATGAATGAAGATCCCAGAGCAGAAGAGAGGTTTAGAGCATGTCACTTTCACACAGTTCTGTGGATGGTGGATGTCTTGGTGCTGGTCCAATGCCTGTGTTAGCCGGTCGTGGAAAGAGTATTTCAAAGGGACTCCACCCATATTACACCCAAGTTATTTCCTGGGGTTTGTGTTTGGCACAAAAATGCCCAAAAAACATAATCTTAAAAGAGAAAAATAACAAAAATTGTCTTAGATCATAATGTGATACCATCATCATTTTGCACTACCTCTTGTACACGTACACAGCACACCATTGGACATTAGAGGCAAGTACTCCAAACTGTCAAAGTGGCCATCCGACAGGTAACCCACCACTCAACTTCACTAGAAACTGAGTTCCCTCAAGCCAGAGTTGGTGGTTGTTATTTTCAGTTTTGACAGTCCTATTAACTACTTCTGGGGTTTAGAGAGGACAAGAGGGGACAGACAAGATGACAGACATAGAATCAATGATTCTATTAAGATATGTGGGAACATAGGGCCTAATTTTGAAAAGAAAGTTAGAAATGTAGGAACATCGGGCTGTGGGAACATAGAGCTGACCCCTTTTTTCCTATAGGACTGCATATGTCATGTGACTTTCAAGTTTTTGTCTGTGAAAACAGTTTGGTCAGAAACATGCACACCAGTAGCCTTCTGGAGGTCATTTTGTAAGACCCTTGCAGTGATTGCTAATATTTGCTAATTAAAACAATTTGCATGAAGATAACTGTCCCTTACATGTCTGATAGGAGCCTGGAGGTTTTTCAATCTAAAAGACTGCATGACAAACCAACCCAGTCTCACCGCAGTTTGTAAAATAGTCCTTTCTACAATACTACCTAAAATATCTTAAATAAAGCAACATCTTTACTTTTTCTTAACATAGATCATCTGGACAGTGTAATTACTAGTGACACTGTACTATATATGATATATTCAGTAGACAAATCATTTTAAAACCCTGTTTTACAACCCTACTTTACAACCCAGAAGAACTACAACTGTGGTGTTGACTTGTATCAAGCTGCGTGGCGCGGTTTTGTAGTTTTCTTCAATGTGTTTTCCATAGAATTGGAAGGTGTAAATACTGAATTAAGAGTACACTAATGAGTTAAATAGGATGGTAAACACATTCTGTAAAAACAGATTTTAAATATCTGATTGTTAAATGAGTGAAAATTCATTTAACCTTATTTTAACCATAATTGACTATGCTCTGACTGAGCATAAGTTCTATATCACCAAACTTAGTGCTGATTTCTTTTTTGAAAATGAATGTTTGACTTTTCTTTTGGCTCACTCTTGTGCAGCCACCCCATATTAAGGCCAGAGGATAGTATCTACTGAAAACCACAGAAAAAACATAAAACACACATTTACTTTGCTAATATTTGATAATTAAAACAATTTGTATGAAGATAACTGCCACTTACATGTCTGACAGGAGCCTGGAGGTTTTTTAGTCTGAAAGACCACATGACAAACCAACCCAGTCTCACTGCAGTTTGTAAAATAGTCCTTTCTAGTATGAAGATAACTGCCCATTACATGTCTGACAGGAGCCTGGAGGTTTTTTAGTCTGAAAGACCACATGACAAACCAACCCAGTCTTACTGCAGTTTGTAAAATAGTCCTTTCTAGAATACTACCTAAAATATCTTAAATAAAGCAACATCTTTACTTTTTCTTAACATAGATCATCTGGACAGTGTAATTACTAGTGCCACTGTACTATATATGACACATTCAGTAGACAAATCATGATCTGACTGAGCATAAGTTCTAAATCACCAAACTTAGTGCTGATTTCTCTCTTGAAAATGAATGTTTCACTTTTCTTTTGGCTCAGTCTTGTGCAGCCACCCCATTTTAAGGCCAGAGGATGGTATCTGGGCACTGGAAACGTTTACAGGGATGTTGCAAAAAAGCAAGTGGGCAGGCCAGAGTATGTGCACAGAAAGTGACATTTATTAACAAATATATAAACAAAAAAAGAACCATAGCAACAAACAATAAAATCTGCAGCCTCACAGTAAGCTGATCTCTTCTCTATTCCCCTCAATAGACCAGTGATTGGCCTTTTACATTCTCCACCACACATAATTGGAACATAGCATCTCAGGTTACCACAGGGTGAGCTAGACTCATATCCTGCTTTCAGATCATAAACAACATTGACATAAAATTTACAAGTGAACCAAATTATACATACTTCCTACCTCAACATGACAGAGCCTGGTGATTCACTACTGAGTGCAGCTCATGATGGGCACATGTTGGCCCTAATACAATCTGCCCTACTGTGCCCTCCAACAAAACCTAACATTGCTAAATACAAAATATTCAAATGAACTGAAACCTGTATTCCAACTGTGCAACATGACTGAAACCAACAGGAACAGTAGACTGAAATTAGTGATTAACACCATTAATGTTGGGCTAACTAGGGCTTAGCGAAAATGGAGAGGAGCAACCTTTTCACACTCACTCTAATACAAGTAGACCAAAGGTCATCATCAGCCGCAGAACAACAGCAATGCAGCTGCTCAAAGAAATTTGAGCTGAGTAATGCAGTAGTTGGCTTGTAGAAAAGGGGAAGTTAGAGCCTCAAAAATTCCTTTTGGATATCTTAATCTTGATCTCTCTTAGGTCACTTAGTTCTAACAATTCCCACATTGATTATTTCCTGTTGCCAGTGAGCTTTCTCTAAAACACAACAGTGTGACTTCTCACTGGTACCAAAAAGAGAGACCCTGTCAACTCTGTACTGCCTCTCTTCACTGGTTACTATCAGTCAAATACAAAATTGATTTTAAGACTGTTTTATTTGTTTTAAAGCACTCATGGACTGGCACTGGCTTATCTGTTCTACCGCCAGACCCATCAGATCTGCTGACCAATCACTGCTCACCATTCAGCGCTCTCAGATAAACTCCAGAGATGATCGGACATTTTCAATTGTTGGCTCCTATTATTAGATCATCTCCCTCAGTTGATATTTTTTAAAACACATCTTTAAGACCAATCTCTTTCCTTAGGCATTTTATTAGTCATGAAGACGGTGGAGATAATCACACTCACTTATTTATGTTTTTTTAGGATTTAATCCCATTTTATTAATTTTATTCAATGCTTTTATTGTTTCTCCCCTTGATTCTCATAACTATGTCTGTGTTCAGTCTCTTAATGAACTTTGGTCAACATTTGCTGTTTTTAAAGTGACTTGACTACCTCATATCATCTTAAAAAAAAACAAGAATCATCCAATACCGCCTGACAAATAAATTAGCCAGGTCCATATATCTTGTTGAATTCAGTTTATTAAAGGTATACCATATTGGAATATGTAGGAATTTGTCGTCCAGACATGCTAAAAAATATGTCTGGAGTGAATTGGAAACAGTGTCACCATTACATAGTTTGTCCACCAGAGAGCCCTAATGAAGTTTATCTTTATTGGTATTTGCCTAAACTGTTCAGTATAGGTTGGGTTTTAGCTGGGGCACAATTTGATTCCAAAAGCTCTCTGTATGCTCTCTCTCTTATGCATGGTACAGAGAACAAATTAACGGGAAGATACAAATGTGTCTCAAGCATGTCTTGAGATAAACGTTCTGTTACATAAACTTCCCTTCAGGGATAAATTACATCTTCTTATCTTAAATAGACATCTAGCCATACCAAGATATGTAATCTAACAAAACAAACAAACAAACAAGCAAGCATAACAATATAGGAATCAGGAGGACAACTCAGTGGTGCAGGAGTGCAAAGACATAGTAGCCATAACTATTTGAACTCTACACATTGCAGGAATGCAAATGAACAATGTCAAGAATCTGAGATATTCTACACATACAACATGTGACGATAGCATGCAGGGAAAAACAGTAATGTAAATGTTTTAGGCTCTTTAGATGTATGTTCATTAGTTTAACAGCTTAGGGGAATAAGCTGTTTTTCAGTCTTGTAGTGTGTGACTGAACTGTCCTGTATCGCCCCTATCGAAGTAGTTAGAAGTGGTGGTGGCCAGGATGAGTAATACAACAAAATTAATTAATTCAAAGGTTGGTTCTTCTCACACACACAGAGTTTGCCTGAGGCCCCCCAAATCTCTCTAAATCCGCCCCTGTGCAGGACAGCATGAAGTAGACAGTGATCTCCAGGAGGTGGCAGTAATGTGACATTAAGGGTAGTAGCTCCCGCAAAAACACAGCGAAGAAGACGAAGAAAAAGAGGAGGAAGAAGAGGAACAAGGAATCAGGGATCAGCTGTCAAAAAAGTAGCTAAAGTGTAAGCAACGCATCAAAAAAAGGTAATTCTTCACATCAGCGAGAGCTTATCAAACAAACCAGCCAGCAAATACGAGTCTTCATTATCTCTAGAAAATACCAGAACATCGATGATTACCTGTACTGTTGTTAAAATAGCTCACATTAGCTCTGCTTTAAACTGCGTGAGCTCACAGCTAGCTGGCTAACTCGAGCACTAACAAAGCTAAATTAATATTTAATTAGCGACGTGGTGTTATTGTGAAAGTAGTGCTTTGGTTTGTGATTTTTTTCCCTTCCTGTATAATGTCGTGTTTTATTTGTTTGTATTTGTTAGCTGAGCAGCACCTTGTCCACGCAGATAGTCGCCTGCTAACATTAGCCAGGAAACTACTTGTGGTCAGTGTTGTTGTTTATGTCTCTGGTAGCTGACAGGTGACTTCTTATCGACATGTCATGATTTCACGTTAACCTATCCTAATTTTGGCCACTTTAAATGCGTTATTGGTTAGTTAAAATATTGTTTTTTGTTTCCTTTCGTCGACACTTTAAAGCTAATAGTGAAAGGTGAGTTAGCTTCAACACATAGCTCGATGTTTTTGGGAGCAGCAGCAACAGCAGCAGCATGTGTGCTTACTTTGTTTTGCTGTCACAAACATTTTTTTCCAGAGATGTCCAGGCTGGGTCAACAGCACTGAATGGTTGCCTGCCTGTGAGCTCTGACCCAACACACACCCGCCAAGATGCCTGCAGTGTCCACCGAGGTGAAGGAGCTGTATCTGTCCACATCTCTGGGGGAGCTGAACAAGAAGGCTGAAATCAAGCCGGACAAGATCAGCACCAGAAGGTATGTTTGATGGATAGGTTCACAATTATTAAAGCCTGTCTTAAAACAACATTCAGGTGTCCATATGAGTGCTTAGAAGAGGTGTTCCTCTTCAATCCCCTTCAAATGTGCTTTAGATATATGTGATGGAGGCCAAAATCTACAGTGTCCATACCATCATTTTGTGCATAAATGCATTTAAAAGTCTTCAGCAGTCTGAGTTAGTCATATCAAGTGAATATCTGCTACATTTAAAATCTTTTTAGCATCAAATTCCCTCTTTGTGCTGTTGTGGAGTATTGGAACAAAGAGAGCGATTTTGGCACTAAAAAGACTATCATTAAAATATATTTATATACATTAATTGACTAATTTTGATGACTAAAGCTTCATATTGGCTTCAGATAAACTTTTAAAGGCTCTCCATCACATATTAAGTGCATTATGAAGGGATCTTCTAATGATCCGTACGAACAGGAGGAACAAGAGAAACCTATTTAAATCCTAATTTGGGCATCTGACGATTGTTGTAAGACAGACTTGAAAAATTGTGAGCCTGTCGTTTTTACTGGTAACAGTCCAATTTAACATAGTTATTATGTAACACCAGTGTCAAAAGACCTGAAGAGTACATATATAATACTGTGAAAATGTTTTTTCTCATTTTCTGTGTTGCAGCTATGTTCAGAGTGCCTGTAAAATATTCAAGGCGGCAGAGGAGTGTCGTCTGGACAGAGATGAGGAGAAAGCTTATGTACTGTACATGAAGTATTTAACAGTATATGACCTCATCAAGAAAAAACAAGACTTCAAGCAGCAACCGGTATAGTGACTGTCAATCATTAAATGTCTTTTTTGTGCATTTGTTACAGTGCAGTGCTTCTTATGTAAGACTTCTTGACCAGTGGAAATGTATCAAGAATTGAAATCTGTTTTTGTGCTTAAATTATTTTATATTCTCATGTTCAAAGGAGTATTACATGACCATGCTGGGGACAACCAGCTTTAAGAGGGCCATTGAAGAAGCAGAGAAACTCTCCGAAAGCCTTAAACTCAGGTTAGACACTTTTGTTAACTTGGATTATACACAGTCCTTGAAATCCATGAAAAGAAGAGATCAGAACACAAGTATGTGATTAGTTTGTTTCTGTTTTATTCAGCTAATCTTTTAATATTTATATTTATAATCTAACAGGTATGAAGAAGTTGAGGTTCGAAAAAAGCTGGAGGAGAAGGAGAGACAAGAGGAGAAGAAAAGAAGGGATGAAATGAGTGAGAAAGATGGTGGTCGAGGCTCTCCCAAAGCGTCATCAGCCAACAAGAAGGACAGCAAAAAGGTACAGATGTCAAACTATGAATATTCTCTCATTTCATTTGGATGTAAAACTTAACCGCAGGTGGCACACAAATAACTAGGGATTCAAGTAAAACTAATTTCCATAACAAAAAGTAAACTACACACAGATTTACTGCGGAATATCAGCTACCCATAGTAGATCAGTAGTATCAGTGGTTTAGTGAGTGCGTGGATGTGAGAAAGTGTAATGTATGCAAGGGGTAAGGTGGAAAAAAACACAGAATCTTAAATACAGCAAAACAAAACCCGGCTAGCTGCGAGCGGCCACTCTTCCAGAGCAATCAGGAGGAGCTGATTCAGATGCGCTTCATCCTCCTGCCACACCTCTGCCACTCTGACTTCCTCCTACACACGAACAGGAAAAACACATGCAAATCACATAAAAGGAGCCACCAGCAGAGTGGGAGGGGTTGTCACAACATGCATACCTGTGTGGGTGGTTGAACTAAGCCTAAACCAAGTGCAGTGATTATCATGCTGAGGTTTTGTGAACAAGGCAATTCATTTAAATGTCAATTATCGCAGGCACGATTATGTAAATGCAATCAAACATTTGGTCACCTTTACTAAAGACCTTACCTGAGTATGATAGTGAGGTTTTCTGCGTGGATGTTAAGGCTTTTTAAAAACCCAATTTGTGTGTCTTTCTATTATAAAAGACAATCATATTATTCAAACCTTCTTTTCTCTTTCCAGTCAAACACATATAAATGGAATTACACATGGTTAGGTTTTAGCTGAATTCCTCAATTTTAGGAAATGTGTTTCTATATTATGTCAGTATTATCAGGTGTTCTTCATTAAGTAATTCACGCTTCCTTGCATCTGGATGTAACCCAGAAATCGTCCCCCCTCCACCATCATCAAGGATCTTCCAATGCATTGACTGCTGCTCAAAGGAGTGAGGAGAGATCCAATTTTTTCAATGATTGTTCAACTAATCTAACAGATCTGACAGTCATGCTGTTCTTGTGATTTTAAGTTTAAAAGTATACTCTGCAAGATTTTCCTTAAACAAACAAAAATGATGTTGCTCTGGTCACGACACTTCTGGGCGCCAACCTTTGGGCAGCTAATAACATCATTCAGGGTGTGAGGTCGAGACCCGGTTACATCACTGTCTCTCACCTCTGCTCCACTCTGCTCTCCGTCTCTGTGTTGTGGATGTATAAAGAGCTGCAGGTCTGTGTGTCTGCTTGATTGAGGGCGGGTCTGAGCTACACACACACACACACATAGAGGCCACAGAGGACAGGATGAAGCTTTGCATTCACACAAAATCCAGCAATGCAGCAACTTCCCGCAGGGTTGTGCGGAAGCGTGGGTGTGAAGCAATCAGAAAATAACATATTTATCTGATTCATAGGTTGCTCTTGCCAGCGCTGCTTGTTCTCCTCATTGACTCTTTAGCTTGCTCAACCACCTCTCTCTCTCTTTCTCGGCTCACTTGGGAAGAGGGGCCAACTTTGAATGCCATGAGTTCACAAAACCAGCTTTATACTTAAGAGTTTAAACTGTGAATAAATTCTTCATATTGATAGCGCATTTCTACATAGTTGAGGTGCTGAGTTCTTACCATCTCCTATAATGTTAACTTCCTTACTGGAAACTACGACTAAATATCTTCATCATCAACCTTTTTTTCCATGACTAAGACGAGATAATGACGACACAGCACCAATGTCTAACACACAGCACCACACTAACTGTGACTGTACCAGCATGCAGTATTGTTGTAGACTAAAATATAGCTTAAAAAATAAAAAACTAACACATTTTTTCTTTATTTTCATTGATAAAAAAAGAGGAGTCAAAATATTATAGCCTCACAGTTAGCGTAGCCTGAGCATCACGTTAGCAGAGCAGCAAGTGCTCCATTGGTGTGTCTACACTGGAAGCGTTCAGGTGTACTGTTGAGTTTATGTCACCCACGTGTTGAAAGTGCTCAGAGCACAGTCACAGTAACCGTAGTTACACCTTGTGTCATTAAGTCCACAAGGCAGCCTTTTTTCTTATCACTGACCTTATATCTTTTAATTTCATGTTTTTAAATGGAAGCAGCTTTTAAATGGTGAGCGTAGTATTCTTTTTAATTTTATGTGACTAGCTAGTTTTATTTCTGTTGTCCAGAACAGAAATGTAAATTTGTATTTTGAGCAACCAAAAAATAGGTTTCAAAATATTGTATTATCTGTGATTCTCTCAGTGTTGTATAATGGTTTTAAAGAGAGTACCAGGGCCCAGTTGTTGCATTGTGTTGCTTCAGTATAAATATGCAAATCAGTACATGTTCCATGTCTGGATGTATTCCTGAAATTGATACCATCAAACCAGGCTCTGTATGCAAAGCTGCATTCTGAATCATTCGACTAGTGTTTTTCATCAGATAATGACAAGATAACATCTTATGTGAAGTAAATTTGACTGAAATGACAAAAAAAGTTGGTTTTGAGTAGTCTATGTTGAATATTATCTGATGACTGCAAAAGATGTTAACAGTTTATATTGACAAAAATTATACTGAAATAGTTGAAAAAAATGTCTAGACTTTTATTCAACTTAAAGTTGACTTAAAACAGGATGAGGTTGACTAAATATGATTAAAAACTAACAAAGACTTTTGACAAACACTGAGACTAAATTTTAAAAAAAGCTGACAAAATGAACACTAGTCTCCTCAAAATGATGCTTGATTAAGGATGTCCCATTTGATGAATTAAATTCTCTCATCCTTGCATCGCTTTCTCGCATCCACCTCGCCTCGCTGGGAGGAACTGAAATGCGAGGAAGAGATGCAAGTGAGTGAAGCCATAGTAACACTAGTTAACTAATAATCTTAACTGATCAAAATCTCATCTCTGAATGCCTCACCCAATAGATAATAGACTGATTATGTAAAGCTCTTATCATTTGAGGTTACTTAATGTAAGAAGAGACTCAGGTCATTAGAACTGGTCAGATCAACATTTTAATAAGGTTTTTATTTCTGTCTATCAGGTAAAAGGAGAGCAGAATGAGCTTAAGAATGCAACTTCAAAAGGTAAGCAGAAAAGCAAAATAAGTATAATAAGTGTGTAGTTCTTTGATCATTGTTGTCAATCAAGAAACCTGCTAGTATGTTAAGTGTGAATTATATACATTTTATTCCATGTGCTGATTGAATGAATTCATCTTATAGCAGCGGTACAGCCTGGTGGCATCACAGCTGAGAAACTTTTCAATATGATGAAGGACCAGACGATTACAATGATTGTAATGGATGCGCGAAGCCGCACAGACTTTGAGGAGTCTCACATTCAGGTCCCAGCTCAGACCTGCATCAGCGTGCCTGAGGAGGCTATCAGCCCAGGGTAAGGAAGAGGAGAAAGCAGTTTTGAAGACTCCAAAATTGTTGTATTTTAGGTTGTTGTTTTTTTAAAGTGTATCTACATGTCTTTGGCAGTGCTTATATTAGTAATTGTGGCTCCTTTTGTTAACTGCTTTTTCTGTTTCCTATGTTTGTGTGATCAACAATTAATGGAATATTTGACCTCCTTATTTGGGTTCACTTTTTTTTTTTTTTTTTACAGAATCACTGTGAATCAAATTGAGGCAAAGCTGCCAGAAGCATCCAAAGAGCAGTGGAGGCAGCGGGGATTGGTGGATTATATAGTCCTGCTAGACTGGTTTAGTTCTGTTACTGACCTTACACTGGGCACCACCTTGCAGAGCCTCAAAGATGCCCTGTTTAAGGTAACTGTGTGTATGTGTGTGTGTGTGGTCATGTGTGACTCGTCATGTAAACATGCATAAATAACAGCTGATTTTTCTGGTGAGTCATTGTGTTTTCACACTCCACAGTGGGACAGCATCACCATCCTGCGTAGTGAGCCAATGGTGCTGGAGGGGGGCTACGAGAACTGGCTCCTGTTTTACCCCATGTACACAACCAACGCTAAAGTTCGGCCACCTAGACAAAACATAGCCAGCACCCTCCCTCAGTGTGAGTATAACCAGTGCAGCATTTGTCTCTAGCTTTGGCACTCTGTCTTCATTGAGCACAGGGCATTCTTTTTTTCTTTTGCTAGTGGGTTAGGGTTAGGATTGATGCAGCTGCTGATATTTTATTTTAAATGATAAAAATCTAAATGAGTTAAATCAAATGGGTTAAATTTTGTTTACTCAGATGTCATATACACCACAAACACATGCTTTTTTTATTTATTTTTTTTACTTCAAACACAAATACACACACCAGTTTGTAAAGCTCATAGTAGCAGCTCACCTGAAGTGGGTCTTAAAATAAATGTTCCAAGGTCAGCTATATATTGCACATCACGATCATTGTGTTCCAGCTCTTTCTTTTATTTCCAGTATTTTCAGTGTAAAGGCTTATATATATAACAGTGAGATATGGTCAAAAATAAATAAGAATATAATTTTAAAAATGCACATTAATCTTGTGTTACTGATCTCATGTAACTGGAATTTTTTTCTCTCTATTTTTTTTCATCAGTAAACTTCAGTTACCCATCCCTTGAGGAGCCAAAGCCTCCAAGCCCACCTCCACCAGAGCCTGAGGTTAAACCTGAACTGCAGGAGCTCTCAGCTCCTCCACTGGTGAACGGAGTTGCTCCAGCGGAAGTCCCCACACCTACAATGTCTGTGGGTACTGACAGATTACCGGACAATGTTGATTCCCCTGTCTCAGGCTCCACAAACTCTGGGCTGGACCTAAATAAAAAGCGACCTGTGGTAGAGCCAGCTGCCACAGCCAAGGCCTACCCACAGGTACTGTACTTTAAAACCATAGAAGAAGACAAACACATTTAATTGCTTTTAGCATCACTCACACTATCATCTTTCCCCTTTGTTGTCTTGTCACAGTTTGACCGTACCAAGAAACCCTCTGTGCGAGTGTCAGATGAGCCGAAACCCAGCCAGAATGGGTCAGACAAGGACTCCACCCAGAACGGCCCAGTTATCCCCAACCGCTCAGGCAAACCAGCCTTCGGCCCCAACACTTCTCTGTCTAAAGAAGAACAAAGTCAGATACACTCTGAGGCAGTGGCAGTAATGGAGAAGGCGCGACAAGAGCAGGAAAAACGCACCCAAGAGCGGCGTCTAGAGGAGGAGAGGCGGGAGAAGGAACGGAAGGAGAGGGAGTTGAAGGAAAGGGAAGAAAGTGAGAAGAGGAGGAAGGAAGAAGAGGAGAAAAGACATCAGGAGAAAAAGAGACTGGAGAGGCAGAAGGCAGAAGAAGAGGATGACAAAGAGAACAGGGTGTGGGACGAGAAAGAAAGGAGGGGAAAAGAGCAGAACTCTGACACACCCTCAAAGAGTATGTCTCTGGACTCGCCTGCGCCCAACCATGCTGTCAGTGAAATAAAGGTGAGTCCCCTCATCTTTCAGTGTTGATCACCGCTACAGGTCGATGACTCATTTCACCTCTCTGTGCATAGGAAAGTGTATAAGTTTGTGTTTATGCAAGCTATAACACAAACATCTAATGTTATTGGATAAGTCGGTCATAAATTACACAATAAGGATGAATGGTTATTGCGGGGGCAAAACTCTAGGGTTCCTGAATTGTAGATAAAAAGAAACTTCTTCTATCTTACCTTTTTTTAAATTTTATGCAAAACAGCAAGACCACAAGTGCACATGTCTCTACGTATAGCCCAGTAATCAGATCTGATGAATTAAGGATTTTAAGCTCATTTTATGCTCTTCCAATTATTTTTGCACAAACATCCCTTGTAATTATTTTTGCTGTAAACCTTTAAGTGAAATCAGTGTGCGTCTTTATTCTATAGAGGGAGCCCCTGACCAGAGCAAGAAGTGAGGAGATGGGTCGGAGTGTGCCAGGCCTGCCAGTCGGTTGGATGAAGGTACCATACACGTTTGAATATGAGTGATTCTAAAATAGTAACAGAGTTGAGTTAGTTGGACTCATTGAAAATGTCTCACAATAGAGAAAATTTAATTTATGTCAAATAATTATTTCTGTGTACCTGATTTATGTCTGTAGCCTAATGCTTTATTTCTCCTTCATTTTGGCTAGTTCCTTGACACCGTGACAGGGACCTACAGATATTACCATTCCCCAACAAACCGCGTCCACCTGTACCCCCCTGAAGTCACTGTTCCTCAGACCCCACCCTCTACACCGCCAACAGTCAAACAGAAGCAGCCACGACCAGCTGAGCCAGACCCCAACCGCGACCGAGAGCGGGAACAATCCAAATTAAAACGCTCCTACTCCTCCCCTGATATTAGCCAGGACCTGAGAGAGGAGGCCCAGAAGAAGGCTACGGCCCCGACCACTGCTGCTGTCATACCCACCATCAACAGAGAGACCAAGTAAAGCACACAGAGATATTTTCTGATATTCAGATACCTTTTAAAATATTTGATATTATCCTACAAAACCAGAAAAATACACCTCTTGTATATTTTTCAGTAGTCCCATAACACATAATACCTTTGTAACTTGTAACACTGTATCAGAAGGCTGTTAACTTCATAGTCATATTTATGGGTGTAATTGCTGGCATCTCCAATCAGTGTTCTCTCTGTATCTTTTATGTCTCCAGACCTGCCACTCCTAAAGTCTATTCTAAAGTGGAGATTGCCCGACCGTCAGCTGCTAAAATCCGCAACCTGAATCCTACATTTGGAGGTCTGGGTGCATCCTTCACTGGCCTTCGTAACCTCGGCAACACATGCTATATGAACTCCATCTTGCAGTGCCTGTGTAACACTCCTGCCATGGCTGATTACTTCAACAATAATTATTACATGGAGGACATCAACAGGTAAGGGCTGAGATAACAACTGTCAAGACATGTGGGGAGCTGAGGAAGATATTTAACATTTCTGTTCCCGTTCTTCTCTTCTGACAGATCCAACATCCTTGGCCATAAGGGAGAGGTGGCAGAAGAGTTTGGTGTGATCATGAAGGCCCTGTGGGCTGGTCTGTACAAGTGCATCAGTCCGCGGGACTTCAAAATCACCATAGGGAAGATCAATGAGCAGTTTGCTGGTTATGACCAGCAAGACTCTCAGGAGCTGCTGCTGTTCCTCATGGATGGGCTCCACGAGGACCTCAACAAGGTAGTACTCACATTGGATGCTAAGACAAAGAACTAGGACACTACCACCAGCATGGAATATATTTATTTAACTTTAAAAAGTTTGATCCAAATTAGCTCACGCTGACTGAAATTTTGAGTAAATAAATGTTAAGTAATTTATTCCCTTCAACCACGGCTTGCTATGGCCTTCTACTACCCCTGTATGTTGTTGCACATTTGCCTTTTGATCACAAAAACATAGTCTTTTATAATTGTCCTTTCTTTTTTTTTCACTGGGTTTCATTTTGATGGCATATTAGAGAGTAAGTAAATAGATGTGTGTCCTTGGTACTCCTGCAGCAGTGTGAGTGTGGTATGTCTGCATCTGTCTGGTCTGATGCTCCGTCAGAACCTCTGCATGTAGACCCAAGACATGCCTCCATTGCCTGTATCGTCGGACTTTACTGGCTTCATTTTTATGTGAATGGAGGAAAGGACAAGAGAAATTAGAAAAAAAGACGTATAAAAGACCATTTCATAGCTTGATATTTTACACTTTTTTCCATTTTTAACATGCTGAAGTATCAAAAAGACATTCAGTCTTAGCTCAGACCACTGTTTAGCTGTTAATGAAGATATAAAACCATGATGACCTGGGGTTGACTTAAAGTAGTGCATTTACCCCATTTTACTTTTCAAGCTATTTACTCTCTCAAGTGTAAGAAATATGGTGCCATTTAACAACTGATGACCTGCATTTCTCATGACACACTCTCCATTTCATCACATCTCTTTTGTGTGATGTTCAGACCTGTCTGTCATCAGGTTGGCCCCGTCCCAAGCCACTTTGTCTCTCCAGGCTTATTGGTTATTCAGTCAGACTAATTAATGAGAATGTAATTAGCGTCAAGTGTTAACCTGCCTCTCATATCTTCCTGCCCTTCATTCCGAGAGTGAACTGGATATGGCTGAACTGCATGCAAATGACCCTGAAAGACATTATGTAGGTTTTGAATATGAAGTTTGTCACTGAGGAATTCAGCCTGTAGTTATTGTACTCAACGGTAACTGCAGGATTTTGTGAGATATTTTACCTACGACTGGAATAATCTGTACCTGCCATCCGTGATTGAGCTTTAGTGGAATAATAATAATGAAGGCAGGTTTCACCTAAGCCGCAGTTGATCCTGTGTGCAATCATGTTGTTTTTCCATTTCTGGTGTCAGGCGGATAACAGGAAGCGGTACAAGGAAGAGGATAACGACCATCTGGACGATCAGACAGCGGCCGACGTGGCCTGGAACAAACACAAGCTGCTGAACGAGTCCATCATTGTAGCGCTGTTCCAGGGGCAGTTCAAGTCCACCGTGCAGTGTCTGACCTGCCACCGCAAGTCCAGAACCTTTGAGACCTTCATGTACCTGTCGCTGCCTCTGGCCTCTACCAGCAAGTGCTCCCTGCAGGTCAGACAGACATTTTATGTATCAGAGCGTGTGTCTGGAGTTTATATATTAAACTTTAAACTCATCAGAAACACTGAAGTGTGGCTAAGTTCTAAAACAAAATCATGTCATCTATCTATCCTGTCAAATTATTTATTAAGATTTTGTTATTTATATTCAATGTTCAGTTAACTACATCTTTGCAGTAAATACACCTAATCAACTCCTGACTTGCTATTTCATATGGAACAGGTTTGTTCTTAGTACTGAAATGACTGTTTTGTTTTGTTGTGTATCACAGGATTGTCTGAGGCTGTTCTCCAAGGAGGAGAAGCTGACAGATAACAACAAGGTGTTCTGCAGACACTGCAAAGCTCACAGAGATTCCACCAAGAAACTGGAGATCTGGAAGGTCCCTCCCATTGTCCTCGTGCACCTGAAACGGTCCGTGGTGATGCTTATACCTGTGTGCATGTGATCAATAATTATTAATAGATAGACAGAACAATGAACAACAAAGAACAATGCTGCGTATTTCAATCTTATTCAGTAGAGATATTTAGTTTGCTTTTTATAGTTCTTGTTTCTACTGCTTGTAAAAGATTAAGACATTTTTAATTAGAAGAATTTAGAAAAAATCTGTGATATGTTTTTTCTTTCTTTTTAAAAAAAATTATCTTGGTGTTAATATTTTGATAACGCTTTTCTCAAATTGTTTCCTGCAGCTTCTCCTATGAGGGCCGATGGAAGCAGAAGCTGCAGACATATGTCGACTTTCCTCTAGACAGTCTGGATCTGGCCCAGTACGTCATTGGACCCAAGCAGACCATGAAGAGATACAACCTCTATGGAGTGTCTGTAAGTAGAAATGAAGTGAACTTTGTCGCAAACAAACAATAGAATTATAAGTGATGTTAACATCTGCTGAGGGGCATAATATTAAGCATTTTATATTTAACACTGTAGTTATATCTTGTACATATTATTTAATGCTATCAGTCATTTGGTTTGGAGAGTCCATAAAAAGATGAAAAAGGGATGATTACTTTTTTTGTCTAGCTACTCAAATAAGACTGATATTGAAACTGTTCTAAATGCAGTTTAGACGATTCCTCCTCTTAGATAATATTTTCAGCCACTTGACAGCAAGTTGAAAAGGAAAATGCAACAACAGAGAAAACCTCTGTCCCTGTAAAATACGGTTTTACATACCAGCTTATGAGAATGAGTTAGTTTGAATGCATATTCAGACGAACACCCCTTTTCAATAAGTAATTTAGTAAGTAACACTTTAAATGTAATGATTATCTAGCTGTCAAGATGGCTTTAACTGTCTTCTTCTCCACTGCCAGAACCACTATGGGGGCTTAGATGGTGGCCATTACACAGCCTACTGTAAGAACAGCATCAAACAGCGCTGGTACAAGTTTGATGACCACGAGGTGTCCGACATCTCCACCTCCACCGTCAAGTCCTCCGCAGCCTACATCTTGTTTTACTCCTCCCTGTGATGGAGCTGCAGGACCTGAAGAGAAAACACTACACCAGAGCAGTGATGCTCAAGCCTAGAGGTTGTTTTTTTCTTTTTAAGATTACAGCTCTGAGGACCTGGTGCACATAGTTGCGGGTTGACTAGAGGGTGTTTGTGCACGCGAGGATGTACTCGGGCGAGTGGCCGCGAGATCCCGCCTGTCCCAGATGGGAGAGAGGTGCAGGCACACTGTGCAATGCTTCAGCTACTAGAGGACCTTATAGCTGTTAAAACATGCCGTCTGTTCATATTACTGATCATCTAGAGACTAAACAGATGCTCCTTTCACTCTGATGCTACATTGATGGCTATGTTGTAGGGCTGACAGCTGGTTCAGATGTTCTTCACTCTCATTTCTGTTGCGCTCAGCGTGAATGGCCGTATAGCAGAAGTGATTCTCAGCTTTCTTGTACTATGTATACACCGGGATTAACAGTTAGATGGCATGTACATACCTACCAATGCTAATGTTGCACATTCAAAATGTACATAATGGAGGGAAAGGTGTAAATCTGTTAAGTGACCAAATTTTTTTCTTTTTTTTCTTGAAAGTAGCAGCCATTATAGTATCACCACATTCATGAAGACGAACCATGTTGTTTTTAAGGGTTAAATTTAGCCTTCTAATGTTAAACATGATCTTTAATAAGAAAGAAGAGGCTGTAAGTGTGAGTTTTCTGTATTTCCTAAAGGGAGGTGGGTATTGAGGTTGTTGCTTGTTCATATTAGCCACATTCTTGCACTTACACAATATGCAATCGATTTAAGTTCTTTTTTTAAAATCATTTAACTGCATACATTAATACTCGACTCCGAATGCTTTAAAATGATACTGACGTTGAGATCTTGTTCGTCTTTCTTGGTCCGGCCGTTGCGGATGCCTCCTGCTTCTATAAAGTCGGTTGTGGAATTTGTTCTCTGTTAAACACACTTAATTATTGACATCGTTATATCTCCAATACAAACACAAAAACTATTTAGAGGACAAATAACCAACATCTTTTCTTGGCTTTTAACAACAAGGCTGGTATTTGAAAGAGCAGGAAAGAGGCCCAAATTAAGATTAATCAGATTAATTTTACTTATGTTCAGTACTGACACGGGAGAATATGAAGTCGTGAGAAACTGACCTTGTTCTCTTTCAAGAGTGTGTTAGCATCAACACTTACTGCCTGCCTGACTGACCGACTGACGAGAGCAAGCACAGAGTAAACTCCCATTTTTCTTGAATGGACCAGAATTCTGAGGTTGCTCTCTACTTCCTGAGTACAGTTTTCTTGCCTAGCATGAGATTAGAAACTTTTATTTCCTTGTACATGTTGATTTTATTTCTTATTGCTCTAAAAAAATGTTTCAGATATAACAAATATATTAACCTTAATGACTCATACGACTATTTATTAAAACTGCTTCAAACTAGTGTTTGTGTGTGGATGACTGTTTCATGGTATTTTTGGGCAAACATTCAGTGGTGCAAACATTTGGTTGTAATAATAACAAACTAGGCATTTCTAGATCATCTCATTTATTTCAAGAACATAAAAATAAAGCCAACCAGAAAACAAACATCAGATTTGTTGCAGCTGATGCAGGTGCTGCCATGAGGATCAGATTCACACTCATGGGAAATGCAGAGAAATCAGAGTCCATGGATCTTTGGCTTGTGGAGCGGCTTGCGGCTATAGAGCAGCATGTAGGCGTTTGGAGACTGTACAACACTGTCCTGTATCTCTTTGACCACTGAGTCGTCAAAACAGTGCCAGGTGCGGGTCAAGGTGTTGTGGCACAGCGCTGTGTAATGACCCATGTTCAGATGACCTGTGTGGTTCTACAGAGGGAAGAGTTACTCAGCAAATATAGAAGATAAAAATAGTATTAAAAAAAATACTGTTAATACTGCAATACTGTTCAAAGTCTAAAACATTTTATTCAAACTTCAGCAATAAAAGGTTGTTCCTATTATTTTGTGTGTGGCCATTATGGAATATAATAAAGTCTGGGGCATGTTTTGTTTAAAAGCACATTTGAAAGGGTTTGTGCAGTTTTCATTAACTGCAAGATACAGATTTTAAAGAGGATACTATTTAGCTGAAGCACTTGATTTGCCAAAATACAAAAATCAAAGAACTAAAACTGTCACCTCCTGTAAAAACTCAAAACTCTGGACAAATAATTGGCACTAATAACCAAGAGATGACAGACTTATATAAAATGTATATTACTGTTTACATCTAATTAACAATTATACCTATTCATCTTACAACTGATGCAACTACCCAGTGTAAAAATAAAAAAAAAGAAGGAAAGAATCGCTCCAATCAAATAGTCTTTATTGTTCCTTCAGTTTGATGTTGTTGGAGAGGGAGAACGTGTCCTTTATAAGGATTTTTAATAAGTTAACTGAACATTTCTTGTGGAAAAACATGTCAGACATGATTTATTATTCCTAGTAGATGTTCTAAAACATGTCCGCAGGGGATCTTTAACCACACCAAGGAGAGCGTCTAATATATTTGTCTGTGCCTGTTTACTCACCACAACCGCATACAGACGGTATGAGGAACATGAGGAGTTCTGTGCTGAGCTGGATAGAAACGGAGTGAGATCAAGCTTCATTGAGAATGCAACGTTTGTCCTCAGTTTCACCTGATTCTTCCCCTTACAACCAAACCTGCAGGGCATATGGAGATTACATTGATTTAAGAAGATGGTTTTGGTTTACAACCTCATGTATCTAACTAATATCATCAACCTTTGCACTCCAGACTCTCCAGCTTATCTGCAGTATTTAGACTTAGTTTCTTCTCATAATGGAATAAACATGTAATGTCAGTGCATAAAGAATGAACGACTTCTTGAAGTAATGTGTGAATATACACACGGTTTAGAGTGAATGCCTGTAACTCAACATTAGCAATTTCCTATGGCACTATAAATTGTGATTTTTTTTTTTTGTATTTAATGGGTCATCAGTTCATGAAGGTGGTTAAAGTTAACTTCCCCATAATTATTTTACTATTTATCGTCTTAAAAAAGACAATAAAAACTTGATTAGCTCCTCCATAATTACATTTAATGTTTACCATTTATTGTATTTTTGTGAGCTTTCAAGTCTGGCCGTTCTTCTCTCTCGTTAGCAAGATGGTTTCTTTCCACAGAGCCGCTGCATGAATGGAAGTAATTATTCTCATAAACATCCATGCTTTCTTAATGTCGTCATGAGTGTACGTCAGACTCATAAAGTCTGTCTGCTATTTATGATTCTCTCTTGGTTTAATTAATACGACTTATCTGAGTTAACAGCCATAAATGATCATCATAAATCATGATCAAAGTGTAAGGTAACATCACAATCTCATAATATCTGGTTTACAGTGACTTCTTTAGTCAAACATTCACCCTCACTGAATTTACTCCTTATCGCTGCAGTCACATTTCTACCCACCGTTTCAGGTGCAGCATGAGGATTTCAGGGGGTTTGTCCAAACAAGTTAGGACCGCTGTTTCTCTCCTCAGCTCACACACTGAACACAGCATCTGCTCTCCTCCAGTCAGCACAGTCTGCTCAAAGAACAGAGACAGGCAGTCCTGCACAAGGCACAAGACAAAGACACAATGAGGGGGCTACAACTCTAAACAATAAAGTCAAGACCCCAATGTCCAGAATGTGATATGTATATGTTAAATATACCTGAATGGAGCACTTGATGGTGTCTGTAGGAATTGGTAAGGACAGCACAGTGAAGCTCTGTGCGCTGTGTGCCTGGTGATCACAGTGCATGCAGAGGGTCATGTAACTCAGCTGACCCTCAAACAGATTTGAGACGATGGTGGACTCTGCAGCTGCCGTGGCACAGTTTCTGTTCTGGTCTTGTCTCGGCTGTCGTATTGATGAGCGTATCAGGTGCCTCCCAACCTTGTAAACATAAACAAACAGATTTCACTCTGAAGTGATTTAGGCATCATGATTTGCCAGAGAGAGGCACAGGTTTAATGGTAATTGTCACCACACCTTTTTAAGGTCATCATGGAGTGCGTTAAGGAGGAAGAGCAGCAGTTCTTGGGCGTCCTGCTGGGAGTGGTTGTTGAACTGCGGGAGGATGGAGCACAGCACAGTCCTGGCCTCCACAGGCGCACAGCTGGAGCTCTTTCCCAGCCACATCTCCTCCAGCAGCCGCACAAACACCACAGCCACCCTGCACTTACACCTGCATGAACAGAGGTTAGACTGCTGGGAAAAACAACTTACATGTAACGAGTCAGAGAAACACAGAGTCCATGCTCTCACCTTGCAAGCTCTTTACGAGTGTCCTGATTGAGGAGATGCTCCACTAGGGGCACCGTTGAACACAGACACTGAAACACAGCATTTAAGTAACAGGAGTTTCCAGAGTTGTCCAAACCACACACGCCTGGAGGGTGTTTCTCGCAGCCCTGTTTCTTGTTTTCCATCAGCTGACCACTGCTATCTTTCCTGCCATAAACCACACCACAGGAAAAAAAAATCTATTTGATGTTGCAGAATGTATTATAATTTAATACAAAAACAGTGATATCAAAAAGCTAAATATGTGTGTCAATTAATGGATTAGCGAGTTCAAAATTCAAACAAAAAGTTAAACATTTGCTGCTTCCAGCATGAGGATTTGCTGTTTTTCTGCTTCATATCATTGTGAATTAATATCTGCAGCTTTTAGACTTGGGCTGAAATATGGCAATGGGAGATTTCCTTTTTCTTTGATTAAATACTCAATTCATCATTTTACATTGCACATCATTAAACATTTCATACCTGGAGTCCTCATATTGGAGATAAAAAATATCATCTTACTCTCCCTTTGTACTATGTACACAATTAACTAAGTCTGAGACCGTCTGAGACCCTTACTTTACTTGCTCCTATTCCTAGATGCCTTTGGGATTATGGTTATATAATTTGTTCCCACATACACAATTAGACCAACTGTTGCTTTTTGACATAACTGAAGTCTTTCCTGAGGCATTTATTAGTTTCTGACTCTGGGAAAGTGAGAAAAACAGTCAAATTCATACCTACCGTATCTCTGAACTATCTCTTTAACCAAATCACACACATTTAGGCTATTCTACATGATCTCCTTTTGATATCTATTATAATAACAAACTTTTTACTTCCATTCAACGAGCCTCCCCTGAAACAGTTTAGAGTCCCCACGCTGAAGTCCATCTCCCACTTTGAAAATCTCTTACTAAAGAAATGTATCTTAATTAATAAATCATCCTAATTAATATCTAGTCCACAACTTTCTCTTAATGGCATCACCAAAAATATGTGCAACCATTGGGGCATCTACAGTAATTCTACATTTAATTGTTGTACTTGATTAATGCACAGGCGTATTGACACTTAAGTATAACTTTTGGCTTGAATTGTTTTCTGTTTTTCATGCTTTCATATTGTGAATGGTATTATTAGGTTGAACTGTAACAAACAGTCAGACTAACCTTTGCTTAGGCAGGTTTGTTATACTCGTCTCTTGGTATGAGTTGCTGTTTAGCCGGGGCAGAACAGGCACAGTGATGCTGTTGTCCACAGCCAGCTGAGAAGCCAGAGTCTTGGTAAACTCTGTCAGGTGCACCTGTCTGCCTGAGCCCTGCAGAGTGTGCAGCACAAATGTGTTGATGCAAATGATGTGTAGCGTCACCCAGAGGCCAGGAAGAAACTGGTCTACTACTGATCCCTTGAGGTCTGATAGAAGGAACATAGCAGGTCCAGTCCAGCCCTGCAGATGAGCTACAAGTTGGGACACTGAGTCTTCAAATGTCCGTTGGTGCTTTGATATGACCGGTAGAGATGGAGAAGATGCTGACTTTGTGAATATCCTTTTAACAAATGGAACAAATTGTATATTGACCCCTAAGTTACAGAAGATATCCGTTAGCTTTCCCTCCATCCAAGCAGAGCTGTCCAGCTGAATCAGGTGCCTGTGGCTGTCAAAAGGTCTCAGCAGGTGGACCACTACCTGCTCCACCACAGGCTTCCTACTGCGCCTCAGGAGCTGCTCGGGACAGTAGAGGTACATGTTACAAATGAAGCCTGAGCTCATGTCACAGAGGACAGCAAGATAGAGAGAGCAAGGGGCCTGTTGGCAGGAAAGACTGTATTTTTTCACAGCCAGGTTCTGACCAGGTGTGTATAAGGCCTGGTACCGTCTGGTCAAATGGCTACAGAAAGCCGAGATGGCCTCCAACTTGTCTACATCCTCCAGCCTGGTCACAGACAGGATGCTGGTCTGGAAGCTGTTTCTCTTCAGGACACCCTGCCATCTGTCCAGTTTTAGGGTCAACTCAGAGCCAAAGCTGTGGTTCTCGCCCACAGACAAACCGTTCTGTAGAACAATAGAGAACCACGTTAACGCCTCAGCATACTCTTCCTCAGAGAGATCTGTGCTCTGCTCCCTGCTCTGATGCTTAGCTCCTGCTTTCACAACAGCAGTTCTCCTGATCAGCTCCTGGATGGCTCCTCTGTCCAGAACTTCCAGCAGCAGCTCTCTGGCTGTGTGGTAAACCTGGTGGGTGGGACCGATCTGAATCCGGGTGAAGGGCCTCACTTTTTTGGACCTGAAGATGTTGGGCAGACACAGACTGTCCCTCTGGAAGTCTCCATGGAGCTCATCCACTAGGTGGCACTCCTCTGACATCCAGGTGCACTCCTTCACTGACAAAGCCTTGGCCTTCATCTCTGCTTGGTCTAGGAAAAAGTAATCTCAAGATAGTGAAAGCTTCTCCCACAGCAAAGACCTCTGATCTGAAACCAGCATGACATGGCAACAGATAAGCCACAAAAAAACTGTGCATGGAGGTGGATCTTATCTTACAGGGCGTCTGACAAAGAGTGTGCACTGAACACATATGTATGTGTGTGTGTTGATCTGCTCTCAGGTGAAACACATTCTCTGGCACTCATGAGGATCTGCTGTTGAGGTAGATCACCAGGGATCCTCTGCAGCTAGACAACTGTGTCTTGGCAACCTCTAAACACAAGACTTTGACCTCAATGCAGCTCTCATGTCATGTTTTTGTCCTTTTGTGTGTGTCCTGAGGGTTAGGCTTGACATTTAGCAAGCTGTTCAAAGCTAAGGGAAACCATGCACTTTCAAAAGTCCCAGTATTCGTGAACTTGAGCACTTCTCCCACAGATAAAAAAACAAACAAACGGTCTTTTCTACACTCCTCTGGATGGCCCCAGTCCTTATGAACCTATTAAACTTATTTTGGATGCATTTTTTAAGCATATGTCACAAAGATTGCTGCAGCAGTGTCATTGACAAAATATAGTTAAGTAAAATAGCATTTCTCTGATTAATATGTTCCCTCATTTTCCTCAAAATCTGGAAAAGCTGATTTTCTTGTGCTGCAGTCAATCTTACTGCTAATGACTCTGTTTTTCTGATGTACATCGGCCATGCATAGGTTCATCACATTGCCTAACTCTGTTCAGGAGTCTTGACCAGCCAGTTGGAGCCCCTAGTGCAACAAAGATGTGATCCCCCACCGGCTTCCCACAAAGAAACACTGCCAAATGTTTTGTTGGAATGCACAAACACACTGGAGGGTTGGTCGGTAAGAGATTTTGCCCTTTTATGCCTAAATGCATTCTTATGTTGTTTACAGTCTGTACTGCTTTGCCCTGGTCTTTGGTGGGATGGTATGTTTCATTATTTAAGTGGCTCTCTACTGTTGAGTTTATTTTTTAATGTAAACAAAATGGTACCCCTGTCACTAACATTCAAATACAGGAGTTGGAACATAACTCTCCGAAATCTTTTAACAAACTGCTTTTTAATTTATATGACAAACTATTCAGTTATGTTGAAATGTTTGAAATATACCTGTAATCTTTTTTTTTTTAAACTTACTTTATGGGCTATCACAGTATAAGTCTGTATATAAGTACAAGTGTTGTGTTGTATTTGCCATTAAATCTATAGAACAAGCCAGTAAATCATATACTATGAGGACAAATAAATTCTAGTGTTGGACCCCCTCCTTTCCTCTCCAAACCAATAATCCTAGATGATGATAATCTGAACCGTGTGAATTCTACATAGAAAGTCCTCCAACACGCACTTACCAGACAGCAGCTGGTTAAACAACAGCTACATCTGCAACTCTTAACTGCTTCCTGACACCTGGTAGCACAGGTTGGACGAGAACTGCTCATCCAGGGCTGCATATCCGAAGCTGTGAGTGCAAACAGCTGAATTTTAACAACTGGTTTCAGGTGCATTTGCATCAGTGACACTGTATGTTGTATTGTTCTATCAACTCGTTAGTTCAGTAAAAAGAGATCCTGGTAAATTATTCAACCTAAATTGCTGCAGCTATGGTAAAAAAAAAAAATCCTACAGATTTGATCCAACATGCTCCACATGGGAACAGAAATATCTGCTCTGAGCTTTTATAATGGCTTCAGCAAAATTGTATTCCAGGCTGTTGGCAGTGACATGCAAATATAATTGGCAAATAAGACACCAAACAAAATACATGTCTCTGCACTGTTTTGCCAAATCATTATCAAAAGTCCCCAAAGTACATGATAACATTTCACAGTAATCCCTCTACTGCCATCATTAGGCAAAAGTTCACCTTGCATGTCACCTGTCTAACAGTGCTCACAATGCTAGAAAAAAAAGAAAATCTTTACAAGTTGTAAGTAAAAGGTGTGATGTAAGGTTTCAAGCCTATGTGCAGGATGAATAGATAGCAACACTGTAATGTTTTGCTGTGCAGAAATAGCACTAACTAAATGAGATGATCAAACAATAACAGTTATTGCTAAGTGTTTTTCCACAGTGAATCTATTGTATATGCAGCAGCACCGGGGCGTCGTGACAATAACTTGCCTTCTGTCATTGGGGGTGGAAGAATCACACAATCAGCTCAAGGGCTCTGGAAGCTCTCTTGCATAAATCAAATCTACTTTCAAGCTCAAAATATGTTAATCCATTAATATCAAGGAGCATCTTCTCTCCCTCAGTACGCCCTTTGAGCTTTCTGCAATTTCTAATATAAGACCTATTCATTTACCCACAGAGAGTATCATCCAGTATGTACAGAAAAAGGAGGCCAGTGTCACCCACACAACAAATAAGAAAATAGAAAGGTGATCATCATCTTTTAATTCATGTAGGAGTCTCAAGAAATAAACATGTAGGCAATATTTTGCAGTGTAACACCACTCAAATTATGTTAGGAGAATGCTTTTCAACACCATCCTGCTGTTTTTCTCTGAAAGTGCAATCACTATACATTTAAGTGCTTCTGTTCTCTGGCAAACAGCTGCACAAAGACAAAACGCGTAAATGGATGAAACTGGAATGGATTTTTTTTTTCGACTGACTTCTTCATCACAACTAGAAAAATTGTTATGTCCCGTATTCTGCAGGCTTCACAGCTGTCAGACAGCTGTTTGCAAGTTGCAGTCTTGTATTGTGTGAGAGAAAAACATACAAATGCAAGGCTGATAAACACACATAACTCTGTCCATAAATGTAGATCTGTTAGTGATTTTTATCTTGATTTCATATCAGTTTAAACTCAAAATATTGTATATGATGAGAAGCAGGCAAAGTGTTTACACATTTGAAAGATGAAATGTCATAAATATGGCAGCAGTAGCAGTAGATAACTAGTAGTTATCGTTTTCCATTTTGGTCATATATATTTGTAAATACTGACACAATTTTTACACTGTATTGTGTAGTTGGCTTTTTGGCTTTGGTTTTACAGGAAATTAGTCACATGTGGTGCAGTATGTGTATTTTCCTTTTTTATACTTTTTATTCCTGTTGTTTATAGACTCAATTGTTTTTGCAAATAAATGTTTTTTTACACCCACATATCATAATTTCTATCCACTTTTACAGTTGTGGGCCAACTAACTAACTAACTAGCTAACTAACTAACTAGCTAGCTAGCTAACTAACTAACTAGCTAACTAACTAGCTAGCTAGCTAACTAACTAGCTAACTAACTAACTAACTAACTCTTATAATATTCTCTGATAGCTAATGTGCTCTGCATTTTCCCCAGAAAGTACAAAAAAATGAATTATTATTAATTTCATAACAATATTATTAATATTAATTTACTAGGTTAATGTGATGAAACAACACAGCTGAATTTCATTGTATTTATTTTGCAGATCACAGTGAAACTAGTCTACCAACACATCATATTATAAATTGATCATATGTTGTGTATGAAAAATCATGATGTGCAAAGTAAGCAGCAACTTAACCTGTAGTGGAATAAAAATTACAGTAATTTCATATATTTTCTTTTAAAAAGTATCGTTAAAATGGAAATACATGAGTAAAAAGTATCTCAATTGTATTTGAGTACATGTAACATCTAACAAAGCTACAAAGTTAAAAGCACAAAGATGTCTCTGGAGGTGAAACATCTTTGCCGATGCTCCCTCATTTCCTTCTGCTAATAACCTGTGAAAGGTCACACCAGTTAGTGTGAACGGAGACATCTCATAATGACATCATGTCTGGCTCACACTGGCCACGGACTGACTGGCAGAATTGATTTATATGCATTAAGGACTAAAACAATTATTTGCGTCCTTGGTAAATTCAAATTTTATTTTGAAGAATCAGCAAGAACCTTTAGTGACTGAATGCTGAGTGCTGATGCTGTTAGGTTTCTGCTCTCTGGTAGTAAAACACACAGACACACATTTGTTCTTTTTTGAGGAACAAATTGTCTTCACCTCTTCACTGCTGTCTTCTGGCGTCAGACTATTCACTGACTCATATGCAGTGTAGTGTATGTAAATGAAAATCCAGTGTGAATATAAATCATGTTGTGTGAAACTGCATTTCTAAATATAGCCCTGATGTCTCCTGGGAGGTCTGTGGAAAAGTACATTATGTTGTAACTCTGCCAGGAAATACACAGAACATGATTGATAGTGAAATAGTTGGTCATTTATGTATGTATCAGTTGTATTTCTGTACTTTTGTCTGGAACTTAAATGTCTTTGTGTTTGTGAGGGAGAGAGACGAGTGGGAACGTCCGCGTACTAAGGTCAACTTTGTTTTGGAAAGCATTGTTATTTTGGTGGGAATGTATGCAGGTTTTTTCGTCAGCGGTGTTCGGAAAATGTGGCCACAATGTGGAAAATGAGAACCGCTGATAAGTATATCTTTCTTTTTTTTTTTCTTCAAGCTGGCTCAGCTAAACACCTGCAGAAATGAACTGAGGCCTTATAACTTCATGTAAGTATAGCACACTGATCAGAGATGTGTTTGCTTTTGTTTTTTAATTATGAAAGAACAATTAAACTCAATTTACTTTTACCAGGATCATTTGCTTCAATCAATATTGCTGTCTAGATAATACTGAGTACACATATTAAAAATTAGCAATATAACAAGTTAATTATCTTTATGGAAGTTATTTACTTCCATTAAGCTGATCCCAATAACTGTTTGATTACTGCTTGTTTTCTAGATATGGGGCTGAATGATTCTTCTTTCTAGCTGTCAGTATGCCAATAAATACATTAAAAAAGTCATATGAGCGTATCAGATATATTATCATTTTGACAAATATGTTCTTTTGTTGAGTCCTTTGAGGCCAATTTCTTAGCACTCGATAAACTACAGATTAAGCATTAATGAAAATAATCATTAGTTAATAATGTAAACTGATTAATCTTCCCTGGACCATGGTCTAAATATGCATTGCCCTTTCACTTGCACATTTCTTTGGGTCTTTCAAGGCTTTTGCAAATTAAGAGATGTTCCATTATGAAAACTCTCAGCTAAACTGCATATCTGTGTAATAAATGTGCTTTAACAGGAACAGGTGCTGCAGAGGGAACATTTTGTCGTAAGGACATTGTGAATATTAATAAGCTTTTAGAATGATTTAGTTTGAATGAGGGCATGAATTAGGGTGTTAGCCTCTGTTGTTTATCACGTCTGCTTCAGGGTACTTCAGTCTAATTGGGAACTAACACAATTTTCTCTATCTGATCACTCTTCTACACTCCTTCACAAAGTCACATTAAACTTTTGGCTCATGTTAAAGCGTCTTGTCTAAAGATGCTCTGCAGTCACAGTGGACTTTAAAGTTTTCCAAGACTGCATCACTTGAGTACGTGCAGTGAAACTCTTGCTCTTATCAAGCTGAGTGCACAGGCAATTTATTTGGATTATGGTAAGGGAAACCTGCAGCCTGTTGTACTTGCTCTCCTTTGAGGCATCCCTGTAGAGTAAATCGGACGTTAGAGCAACCGCACATTGCTCAGAAGTCACCTAAAATGCTACACTGATCTGATGTCACTGTTCAGGACGCTTTGTAAATTTGGCAGCGGGTCGAGCTTTCAAAGTGCAGGTCCCTGAGAGCTGACATCTATTTATAAAGTCACTTTGTGCTCTAACTTTAGTATCCAGCACTCCAACTCTGGTCTGAATATGGACACACATTCTGACAGTGAGCAGCCATAATGAACTGCGTCAAGTTTTAGCAGATGACTCTTTGGGAAGCTTGAACTTTGTCTCCACATTTCGTTAAGCACCGCTACGCAGGTCATCACAATTATCACAATTGTCAGGAAGAACTCCTACACAAGTTATTTCAGTATTTTCCGCCTTAGGAAATTCTGTAGAAGCTTAGGGAGTTCTTCCTGAATCTCAAACACTGAGTTTAAATTGGCCTTCCAGGAAAGAGAGTAGCATTCATGACCTTGAATTAGCAGTCAATGCTGTCAGCTGATGGGTGCTGAGTTGAGCTGCTTATCTGTGTGTTCCTGGGTTTTATTTTTAACCCTGACAATACCTGACAGGCTGTGAACCTGGGGTAGACCTCAGACCTCAGAGGGGAAGGATGAGTGACAGTTAGTGGAGGCGGAGGCGGAGGGGAGGGCGGCATATTAAAGTGAGGTGTGTATGTGAAAGAGTGAGTGTGTGGATGAAGAAGCGGAGAGAGGAAGGATAAAGGAGATGTGTCTTAGGATGATGGTAATGAGGCCTGTGTGGTGTTGATGTGAGCAGAGAGCAGAAAAAAACTCATAACATCTTTTTGTTGAAAGGAAACCGGAAAGACTGAGGGAAAGAGGAAAGAGGGAGCTGCGTAGAAGTTTTGAGAAGACAGGTGGACACGTTGAGGTAGTGGAAGTGGAAGACAGTGAAGAAGTCTTTGGTGAAGAAGTCTTTGGCCTACATTCAGTCTCTTGGCACAACTCGGGCCCCTTTACTTACATCAGAGTATTCCAGCAGGGTCTAATCACTGTGGCAGAGGATTGTATTGTTACCAAGAGAGCAGAAAAACAACACATAGCTGCTCTAATTTCTCTCAGCAGGAAGTAGCAGCAGTGAAGCGAAGGCCAGCTGTAGCCGATTATTGTGACACAACTGGCTCAAACCTTTGTACTACAGCTTTTCCTTTCCTCTGCGGTCACTGTTGTATAAATTAGTCTCTTACTTATTCAAATTATGGATAAGTGGTTCAAACATCTATTAAGAAACATGCAGGATGTTTCAGCAACTGTGAGCAGATTTTGGTGCAGATACAACTCACTTTGACACCAAAAGATGTTACTATCTTAGATAATCAGGATTATCCATAGCAGGAAACCCTAGAGTTATAAAGTGTGCTTTATTGAGCTATTAGTAGTGTTGGAACAGCTTCTTGTACTTTGGTGCTACTTTATATGTGTAATATAATTATAAACTTATGACATCAGGGATGGAATAGTTACAGATACAGATCATACAAAAGCAAGTAATCAGTTTATAAACTATAATGCTGTAACTAGCCAACTGTTTCTGAAGTAGTTCAAATTGGCTCCAACTCAACCAACTACATTAAAATTGAAATATAATATCCCCTTATTATAATACTGATTTTATACTGTACTTTTGACACCTTTAGTATATTTTGCTGATAAATACACATGTACTTTTAGTTAAGTAGCATTTTGAAAGCAGCACCTCTTACGTCAATGTAATGTGATGGAGTATTTTTGCAGCTTATAATTACAATTTTTACGTCAAGTGTAAGTGACGGTAATCTCAGATAATTATACACAATATGAACCAGTGTTTTTGTCTCTTACACCCAAACATTTATCTACCAACATATCCAAAATCTTTTAATATCCCCCCTTTACATATTTTGGTACAGAAAACAATCTTGACACTATATCTTTCATCTGAAGAAATATACATTACAGGAGCAAATATAGAGCAAAAAAAGCCCTTTCTTGTGGTGAGAATGACTTCACACTACACTAAAATGGACTATCAGAGTGAGTGACATTGAAAAGGCCACTACAACCTTGAGAAGCCCACAGTTTCCACACTGCTGGGTGTCACCATCTCATTCGGTTCTCACTGATGCAATATTAAATTCTAGAGAAGTTGGTTAAGTACACTGCTGTCTTCTGGGATATGAAATGGCATCACCTATTTTGCTGACTGGGCAACAAGTGTCTCTATTGCAAGACGGGTGAAAAGTTGCAGCCAAGTGTGAAACTTTACACGTTAGTTATGTAATCCTGCTTGTTTCTATGTGCTGTTTTATTCCCGAAAAAGCAGGTGGGAATCTGTGGACCAAGACGACAGCTCTAATATATAGTAGTCAGAGCCACATTTAGCTGGTGACTCAAAGGCCCATGTCCCCGGCATTCACTCGCAAGTGTAATTTGATCTGTCAACGTGCACATTAAAAAGGTGGAGGTGGCAGCACTGTGGTCAGCATTTCTCCACCAACAAGGATCTTGTGGCCGTTGCCGTCACACAAAATTAAAGTTACAAAAACACCAGTTAAGTGAGGGGTCCGGGCGACATCAGTGACCGTGAAGAAAGAACAGAATGAGACCAAACTCTTTGCCAGTAATTTTATTTTGAGATATTTTGTAGAACAGGGGAACCAATGATTACAAAAAAAAAAAAAAAAAAAAGTTCATATGTGTTCTACATGCTACACCTTAACCTAATTCATCATGCTTGCCTGGAAAAAGTACATATAAATTTAACAAAAAACGTACAATTAAAACTGACGTACATTATACTCACCATTAACTTTACTTTTAATGTACCTTCCTCTTACCTCCATGCGCGCAATTGTTTTTACATTACATTTAGATAAAAAATTAAGACTTTTAGGTGCTTCTTTAAACCATAAAGCAGTTTTTTTCCACTAAAGACAGAATGCACCTATAAATAAAATTTAAAAAAAAATTAACAAAAAAGAATGATATCCATTAGGACAATATTGATGGAAAAATGGAAAGCCTCAACTTCTTTTTAGAACATAAACAGATGAATTTTTGCATCCTACCATAAAAACAAAAAGAACACTTACACGCCCATATAGTGCCGAAATGAAAATGGAAGTCTGTCCAACTCCTCGATCTTCAACAATCACATTGAAATAACACATTTTTTTGATAAAATAAATATCGCACATCTGCTAGAAATAAATAATGATTACTGAAACACCTTACTATGTTAAATGCTAAAGTGAGACAGATTTCATCTACGCGACCACTTCATTTCATGGTATGAGGATGGTCATGTGTGTAAAGCACTAGTGCGGCTTCGAGTGTCTCTCGCGGCTGTTACCTTGAGGTAGATAACACATTTACATTAACGCCTACGATAATGGTTGCTGCTGGCATCATGTGTCAGATTTACAGTATGAAAGGGTTATAAAGGAAGCTTTCTTTTGGGAAAAAAAATGTTATAAAGTCATAATTGGAAAAAAACAAAAAAAACAAAAAGAAAACAAAAACAAGACAACCCATTCCCCCCTTTTTTCCTTGTGTATCCCGTCCCAGGAGAGGCTGTTTGAAAGCACTTTAAAAGCCTACAGCAATGTTATCGTCTACCATCCTTCTTCATGTCGCACCCAACAGCCAAACATCCTCTTTTTAACGCTTTCTGCCCATCCATCTTTCCTCTATCGACTTCTCTCCCGCTCTCTGTTCATCTACAGTACATAAGTGTGTGCATGACATGCCAGTTTAGCAATGAGGGCGTAGACATTAACCCATGAAGGCCTGGTGATCAAGGCTCAGAGTGATGACCAAAACTCCTTAAATATAATAAATCACCCATCTCAACTCTTAAAAAAACAAAAAAACATTTTTTTAAAGTAACTGTAATAAAAAAAAGGTATGAAATGATTCAAGTACAATAATATACCATATTATTAAAAAAACAACATAAAAACAAATCTGCCTAGATTTTGCACTGTGAGGGAGGATATATATTTCTTTAATTAAGATGCTTGAAGATGCTGCTGTATGTTTTGTGGGCAATCTGTGGGGAGCATTTGACAGCGCAGGGGGTAAGGGACGCCTGGATGGATTTTAGAGGCAAGTCATCGGTGCTGTCAAAGCCGGGCAGGGCCAGAGAGTCCAGCTGCATATTGAACACTATCTCTGTGCTTCTGCCGAGGAAGCTCTCGTCCAACTCTCTGTCCCTCCCCTCTGAGGGCTCCAACTCCGGACTGGCCACGGTCTCTCCGACCCCTTCTTCCTTCCGGCTGAACAGGCGGTCCAGGTAGCTGGTGTAAGTGCTCTCCTTCTGGAAGTGGTCCTCTTTGCGAATGTCCCAGCATGCTTCGTCTATCAAACAGCCGTTCTCGCTGGCTCTCTCCCCAGAGCCGAAGCTCTCCCAGGGATGAGCTGGCCAGGCGCCGTCGCTGCTGACTCCCAGCACTCCTCCGCTGCCTAACTGGGCAAGGTTAACCAGGCACTTCTCCTCTTTCTCCTGACTTATGGACTTGGACATTGAGCCTGAGCGGGAAGCGTCCAGCTGGGAGACAGAAGAGTTGAGCTCGTTCAGCAGGCCGACCTCGCTCAGCAGGGCCACCTCCTGACACGGCTCGGGCTGCAGGCTCAGTTTAATTGTACTGGCGATGAAGGAGTCAAAGTCAAAGCCTTGGTTCTGCTGGCTTTGGGGCTGTGTCTGATGTTTCTCCTGCTCTCTGTCCTTCTCCACCGGACTCTGGGTCTTCTCGGCCTCCTTCAGTGCGATCTGGGCCTTCACCAGCCCATTCTTCTCGCACTTGCTCTTGGCCTTACGGTCAGCCTTCTCCTTGCTCTGCTGCTCCTTCCAGTTGGAGAGGTCGATAATGAGCTTGGGTTCGTAGTAGTGGTTGACCTCGCTGTCCCTCCAGATGAGGTTGTCCAGGTAGGAGGGGGACACGGCCTTGTAGTTACAGGTGTGGCTACACTGCTGGTCACAGTATTTATTCTCGTGATGGTCCTCCTGCCAGGATCGCTCTGGCGGGAACAGAGTGGAGTAGTCGAAGGACGGCTCATCCAGGAACTTCTCCCGATCTCCATCAGCATATTTACGAGGATCCACCTGGAGACAAGTGACAGACACAGCTCTTATTTTCTCATCCAGAGCAAAATGTGTATTTTATAAAATTAAAAACTATTTTCTATTACTTGTGATTTCTGTATCTATTTAACTGTAAATCATCACATCGGAGCTGCTAATTTTCATTCAACATTCACATTTATTTCTAAAATACTAATATACTGGGAGAACTCAGATGTTTGTGATTGTTGAAACACACCTGAACTTCTTCCTCATCTGTTACATCGGAGAGGGCCCTCGGGTCCACCTGAACTTCATCTGGGTCATGGGTGCTGTGCAAGTGCCAGTCAGCCTCTGACAGCTGGCTCTCATGATACCTGATAGAGAAAGTGAGACTTTAGTACACAAACACACATTAGAAAACAGAGGAACTTGTCAGGTGACCTACATATCCACATTATTACGACTTAGAGAGCAAACTATTCTCCAATGAAGCTCACACGAAAAACGTCTGAGAAGGAAATAAATCTAACTTTCCACATCTGAATCTGTTCACAGAGAGCAGGTGTAGGAGAGGGAATAAGAGAGCGAGCATACCTGTCCCAAGTGTGACTGTGGCTCTGGTCCATGAGCAGGATATCATCTACTTCGTCCTCGATATGGAAGGGGTGCAGAGATACAGGTTCGTCCAGGGGGAAGGAGTAGTCAGCCATATAGGGGTGAGCCAGGGCCTCCTCCGCAGTCAAACGATCCATGGGGTTAAAGGTCAGAATCTTCTCCAGGAAATCCAGGGCTGCAGCGAGAAAAAAGACAATGAGGTTATCACGCAGGATATGTGATATATGAGATGTGATGTGAGACAGATGTGACCCTGACCCTGGTCTCGTGTCTGCGTCCACAGGACTGAGTACTTCTGAATGAATAAAAAATGACATGGCACTCACCCTGAGGACTGACTTCAGGCAGCAGCTTAGCAAGCGGTGTGTGAGGCTTGGACATGTCGTTGCGAATGAAGACGGGGATTACGCTGTGGAGTTCCTGCCTGTCTTCTTCTCGCAGTACGGGGATGGACTCCAGGATCAGCTGCATCTGCTCCAGTTCGTGGGCCCCTGAAGCACCAGACAGAAGATAAAAAAAAAATCAGGCCCTTTCTTCTAAGAGTTACACAACAGTCAGCGTTTGCAAGAGTTAGTTTGTTTTGAGCGGAACAGCTGATCATGAGCACAGGGAAGTTATTTGTCTTGTGTTCGGCTCAGGGCAGTTTCAACAAACAAGAATCGGTTTACACATGTAGAAATATCCGTCTCCTCCAGTTCCAGGTGGAAAAGCAACGTAGCAGAGTAAAAGCAGGACTCATTCTGGGTCAATCTCCTGTCTGTTTTGACCTAGACCTTCACTCAATGTCACAACACCCGCTTCGAAGACCAAAGGCCCGTATAATTCTACATGAGGTGTAACAGTCGGTCAGACATTTACCTGCAAACAGGGTTTTCCCTGTGAGCATCTCGGCAAAGATGCAGCCGGCGGCCCACATGTCGATGGCTTTGGTGTAGTTGTTTGGAGAGAGCAGCAGGCGAGGAGATCTGTACCACTTGGTGACCAAACCTTCAGAGAGATGGCCCTGTAACACAGAGGAGACCGGACATGAATGTACGGACTCAACTCAAAATGGTACAGAGAGAGTATGACTCTGAACTAGAGCTGCAGCGATTCACTGATCCAACTAATTTGATGATGATTAATCATTTTGTGTCATTTTTATAGTAAGTAAGATAGTAAATCTTTGTATATAGTGTATCATGTGTGTATGTGTATATCTCTGGATGATAGACTGTTGCTTTGGGTAGACAGTAATAATCAATCATTCAAATAATTGCTAGTTTCAGCCCTCTTCTGAACCATATTTGTCTGAAATCTACTGATCAATAAGTTGCTCAAAACCAAACTAAACGTGACCTCATTTACTTTGGAGGCATCTTTGTTTGCTGTACAACACTTTGGTGGACACGAGTCTAACAACAGGCCGTGCCTTATGGTGCATGCTAAACTTCATAACCCCCGTGCAGTCTCCTTGACGGATCCGCTCTGTGTCGGTCATGAATGCCGCACGCCACAGAGACAAAGACCCCAGAGAGAAAAGACAGATGAAAAGGGGGAGATCAGACACGTGCGGGCCCTGTCAGCACTCTGAGAGAGCTGGATAATCCCCTGCTGCCCCACACACACACACACACACACACACACACACACACACCCCGACACACCAGTGACACCAATCTGCACTCTGCTCACACATACACATAGTGCCTGGTTAGGAGGACGGTGAACACAAAGGAGACTGACCTGTGTGTGTGTGTGTGTGTGTGTGTGTGTGTGTGTGTGCGTGTGTGTATACTGGGACATTGGGGGAGGGGAGGTGGTAAAACAACACCCTCACTGCCCTTCTCTCTCTCTCTGTCTGTCTTTCCTCTACGCCTCATGCAGTTTTAGGTTGTGGCCAGACCAAAATGGTCGGCTCACCACTGAGCCTGGCTCCTGTTTCTGCCCTAATTTAGCTGCAAATACTTGATGTCACGCGATCCTGGAGTGCATCACTGCTCTACACGCCCTTGTTTTGATGGGGCCCTATAAATGACACGCCACGCACGCGTGTAAATATAACACCCCCCACCCCGCCATCAGGTAACCGACTAATCTGAGTCTGAGCGCAGTGGCTTTCGCCGGAGGAGCTTGCAAAGAGGTCAAGGGGAATTACAAGGAAGCAACACATGCACAGATCACGCCTACTGACTGGAAGCTGCTAGGTAGGGCCTGCACCCATTTTAAGAGACTACAAGTAAATCTGACCTGATATGAACGTGGTTACCATAAAATAAAAAAATAAAAAAACACATAACCATCTTTGCTGAGTATTGCAGCAGATATAGATTACCTTGAAAGAGAGTCGGGCAGTTGCGTAAGGACAATTCAGTGTGTGCGATGGACTCTGAACTTAAAAGTTTCCGAGATTAGAGTTAACAGTGAAGGTAAGTAAAGTGCATTAGGTGAACATTCCTGCTCAAATCTATTCTCACTTATTTTCTTAAAATGGGACACTCGCCACAAAAAAAAAATCCCCCAAAAAACCCAAACAAAGGACAGACACGTGAACACCAACTACTTCAATACTAGTGACAGCAGTTGGTGAATAACTTAAACCACCTGATCTAGATCAGAGCAGGGTGACATTTAGTGACTCATAACAGGCTCCTGCGGTTAGTCAAAGCAACCTTTAGCAGGTCTGACCACATGTCAGTGAAAAGTTGCTGGTGTGGACTTAGTGAGCTCATCCAACCTCGACCGACCCAGCCTCCATTTTTCCAGGAGATAAAAAAGCTGCTCACAGACGCTGGTTGCCTGTTTTCGATACATTCCCTCCTTGTTGGCAGCGATTGCATTTCAGTTTTTAAACCCGACCACCCACACACACACACACAATTTCTCTGGCAAACTGTGAGACTAAAAATAGAAAATAAGTTGAGCTTCACTGCAGCCTCACAACACTCTGGACACATGGACCTAATTAAGAGATATGCTATTTATTTCTATCACATGCCATGATTCGTTAAACACATGATAAAGCTACTGTGACATTAAAAAAAAACTGTAGGATTCAGATGTGGGAACATGTGTGAAACCACCTCTCTGACTTTAATTAAGCCTTGAGTCGACTCTCCCCAGTTTTTCCCCTCTTCTTGGATCTCATGAAGTCTGTTGCTGGCTCAATAACTGGGTCAAATGTGTGTGTGTGTGTGTGTGTTTTTTTTTTGCCGTTGTGGCTTGGAGATGTGTTATGGAGGAAGCTTGTGTGGCAGAAGAGACCTCGGTGAACCCATCAACCCCTCCTCCTCCTGCTCTTCTTCTTATAACATTCCTGAAAACGTCCCGGTTGTTATCTGGAGAGCATCTCAAATTACTGAATCTTATACGGAGCCAAAAAGGCGGACACATGATCCTACATCTGAGGGGTTTTTCCCCACGTTTATATATTAGTACAACTACTCTGACTTCTGTGAACATGCAAACAAGACATTTTTAACACCCACAAAAGTGTTTTCTTGCACTTTTAAAAAGAAAAAACTACTTCTAGACTTCAAAAGGAAATAGTTTATTATTAACTTTATGAGAAACATGTGAGCAGAAGTGATATCATTTAAGCGAAGCCACACATTAAAGATGATTTAAGCTATCTAACAAAGAGAGCTTCTGTTTAGATCTAAAATTACTTCCTTAAATCAACTCCTAACCTTTAAGTTTTCTTTCTTTCTCTTGTTAAACTACAGCTGGACATGAACGCAGGCTTCACAATAAGCTTCAAATAAGGCCATGAGCGAGACTCCCACAACAAGACAAAGAGCTGGCTGGGAAAAAAGGAGGCTGGGGAGTCTTGCCTCCAGAAGTTGGATGACTGCACGTGAATTCTTGTCATTCTTGATCTCGGGCCACCACGAGGGCCGACCGAAGAGTTCACACGGGTGAAACGGCTTACTTTCTCAGAACAAAGGAAAGATAGCGCGGAGAGAGAGAGAGAGAGAGGGTGAGTGAGTGAGAGAGAGAGAGAGAGAGAGAGAGAAAGAGAGAAGAAACCTCCCAAATAAACAGGTACTCCTGACAAGCTTTATTCAGCATACTCAGGTCAGAGCCAAGCAGGATTAATTAAAGCCTGAAGGGGAATCACAAGCCTTTGTTTTTTATTAAACCGAGCAAGACAAAAACAAAAAAAAGGAGGAGGAACGTGGGAGGAAAAGGTGCCTGTGCCTCCGTCACTAATACAACTAATCTAGAGATCATGTTCATTAAACTACGTCAGAAACTGAGTTTCATTGGCAAAGAGTGTGTCTTTATTTAGAAACAACGTTATTCAAATAACACACACCCAGCTGCTCTGCCTCACCCAGCCAGCAATAAGTTGAGGGGTGGTTGTAAAAGCAAAAATTTGCCCCCAGTGACTGAGTCCTAATGTCTGGCCAAACACTGAAACTGATGTTTTGTTTTTTTTTTACACCTTCACACTTCACTGGACGCTCGAGTGTTTTTTAGGAGGGGGTGATGGGTTCATTAGAAACAGAGAGATGTCAGACACTTTCTATCAGACGGTGCCATTAACAAAAAAAGAGGGGAAAAAAGTAGCTGCTGGAGATATCCGCGTTCCTCCTCCACACTGCTATTGTTATCATAGTGGAGACAGACAAAACACAGCAACACACTATGGACATGAGAGCGGGGGTCACAGGCTCACTACAGGACTACAGCATTTGTATCCTTGACAAAAACTCTGCAGCAGTAGTCTGCCACAGCACAATAGTCTAACACAAGAGAGAGAGAGAGCTGACCCCAGCCAAGCAGCTTTTTCAATACCCACTTGCCTGCATGTTTCCCATCAGGAAAAACTGCTTATATAGAGGGAAAAAAGCCCACATGGCAAACCCTGATGCAAGGGAGGAGTGCAGTAATGTTGAGCGGGTGGTTATAGTGACTGTGAGAAACTCTCATTTCTTCCCCCTCCCCGCCTTCCTCTTCCTATTGCAGACAGACGTATTGTCTCAATCTTAGATGTGACTCATGTGAGAATATCAGAGAAGTCAGAGCTGAAAACAAAGTAGTAGTAGTGGTGGTGGTGGTGCTGGAAATGAGCAGTTCTGGTAAACAAGTGTGTGTGTGTAAAGCGGTGTCAGCGTGGTGCGTGAGATGTGGCAGGATCCTGGGCTGTGTAAGTGATATGAATGAGGCCGTGCCAGCCAGAGGAATCACGTCACGTGAGCCTACTTCAGAGCCGCCAATGACTAATCTGAGACACGTGTAAGCATCTGACTGCCTGAGAGCTCTAAGCAGATCCAGCTACAGAAAGTAAGAGAGAGAGGGAGACTTCCCAACCTAGATTTCAACACATCACAACACCATATGGCCTTCAAATGAATGTCCTCATCCCTTAAAAAAAAAAGATGACGCTAACTCAACAAGGCCAACGCAGACCTTCCACCTGGCTACAATCACAAAGGGTGATCCATGCTTCTCTCGTACTAAAAAAGACAAAAGCAGCCTACTTTTACTGCCACCATTACACCGCTCCGCACAACAAAATACAGGTTTATAGTGGCCGTTAAAAACGTGCAACATTTTGGTGTGTTGACATCTGGTTTTTAATGCCTGAGAAAAGCTGTATCACAAATAAATAAAAAGTAAAAACCCTGCTTTTTCCAAGACCTGGTTTTTTTACTATAATTCCTGGGTGTGAAAATGGAGCGATGACCTCCTGAAAATGGGAGCTGAATGAAAAACACTCTCAGATATTAATAAGTCTTTATGCTTCTTAATGCGGCGTGTCCAAAACAAATTTACTGCAGCCTCAGAACTTAGTGATGAAAACTGATGAAGGCTTGAGGTTGAACTGCCAACATCAAAATATCTGCTGTTAAGCCACATTATCATGAGAGTAATCCATTGATTTGTTGGGGAAAAAACCCAGTTAGCATCGGCACGTGAACTGGAGAGTTTTAAGCTTGTTCAAACAAAGGTCAGAAGTTGTGGTGCCGCTGGCTGAACGGCTTAACTTTCCACTAACAGCTAACGGTTGGTTTTGTCCAACCTTCCTTTAACAAAAAAGGTTCAAGTTCAAGGACACTATGTCAATGCCTCTGCCCCAGTGCTTCAGAAAGAAAGCAACAGTAGTTCTGCTTTCATTAACTTCATTATAACTGTACTTTATTTAACTTTATTTTATTTATCTAATTATAACAGTGCTTTATTTAACTTACAGGAGAACATTTCTATATTGGGTTATGGCCTACTGACCTCTTAGCTGCTGTTCCTAGTGACAGATTTTTCATTAGTATGGTTTTCAGAGTGTAATACATATCAAATTGGCACCCAAATATTGTGATAGTATCGAATCCAGAGATAATCATATTGTCCCAGGTCTGATATTAAGATTATGAATTGTTTTTCTCTCCTACTAGTATATGCTTTTGTAAATAGGAGAAAAAATAAGTTCCCATGGTGTGTTGTTTCCACACCCTCACTTCTTCTGAGAAGGGAAACAGAGGCGTTACCTAAAGGAACTACATCCCGTCTTGTTTACTTCCTGCTGTGAAACTGCGTCACCCTGGGGAGCACCGCATTACTGAGCAATAACCAAACATCACGTGTCAGAGCAACAAAACGCTCATCCTTTGGCAGAAAAGTGTGTAAACATTGTTATGTTTGCTCTTTGCACCAATTTGAGTCTACACAGTGTTTCTCAGGTTTTACTACCCAATAAAAGTAATATCCAAAACTTTCTTCAAATACAAGACTGACTGGAACAGGTATTTGGACATGAGTCTTACCTTGTGAGAGTAATGGGGGTCCATGATGCGGGCTAGACCAAAGTCCCCGATCTTGAGTACCAGGTCCTCTGTGTTGACAAACAGGTTAGCCGGCTTGAGGTCCCGGTGCAGCACATTAGCGGAGTGGATGTACTTGAGGCCCCTGAGGAGCTGGTACATAAAGAGCCTGGCATGGCCCTCAGACAGAAGGCCTCTCTCCAGCAGCTGACAGAGGTCAGTCTCCATGTACTCTTGCACAATGTAGACCGAGTTGACCTCTGTCAGGGACACCACGTCCTCGGTTAGCCTGCGACCATTGGGGCCCAATGTCTCAAACACCTGAATGACAAGAAGGAAGCGATCAATATAACCGCTCATTTAAAATTCCTTCCTACTTCCTTCTTCACTTATAAGATTAGAAGATAAATACATACCTTGACTATGTTGTCATGGTCAAGGCGTCTGATAATCTTGATTTCCCGCAGGGCGTGCTTCACACTCTGGGGATCGGTTAAGATAATTTTCTTCACAGCTACACGTTTGTCACAGTCGGTGTCAACCGCGGAGAACACCAGGCCGTTTCCTCCGTAGCCCAGAGGCTTCAAGTCCATGTAGCGAGAACCCAGGTCGAAGCCATGGATGTTCATCAGTGACTCAAACTTCTCTGCCATGATGACTGCTTTTGGCTTTGACACCAAGCTTAAAATGTTTGGTCTCTCGCCTGTTCAAGTCCAACGCTAACGCCAACAGAATTGATCTGATAGATAAGCTATCAGACACTGAGCTAACTGACCCCTGTACAGATGACTACCAAATCCCCCCTCCCCGCCGACCCCTGTCCAGTTGTCACTGTCAGATGCGGGGCTCGGTTGTGTAGTCAAACTTTCTTTCCATGTTGAGTAAGGAGAGAAAATGTCATAACAACTGTTGGTAAACTAGTGTTTATAGACTTCAATGGAATGGATGTTGAGGCCAATTTAAAAAAAGCACTTGAACTAAATCAAACTCTAAAAGCAAGTAGTTGCATCCTCACAGTGCAGGTACATTCAGTGTATGACTGGTCCTGAGCAGCTTCATATATGAAATGTGCCAAAATGCACTTTTGTGTTTACTTTATGTTTTTTTGTTTTTTTTGTATTTATTTATCCGTCTGTATAATTTTCACCTGTCAAAGTCACCTGATTAAAACTAAACTGAAATGAGTCTGGCCTTTAAGTCTTCAAAGTAATTTTTCACCCTCAATGATCAGGTGGCTCAAGTTCGCCACAGTCGCAATCGAAACTATCCTCCATTTTACTTGGCTATAACCTGAAAGACAAAGAGAAAAAGAGAAAAAAACAAACACAAAAAAGGTAAGAAAGTAAACTTTACAGTGTCAGAGTACAAAGATCAAACTCCCTCAGGTTATTTAGGTTCAGGTTAATTATTGTATTGTGTCAAGCTGCATTTCAAAAACAAATCCGATCATACCACACCCTTAAGATTAAACTATAAAATTCGGATTTCATAAAAAGTAATAAAAGACAAAAAACAAACATCCTCATTGACCGGCTTCAGTGGAAGCGTGGTGTCATCAATGGAAACTAACCCCTCCCCCGCTCGTTTCGGCGCTTCAAGTCCGGGTTTTCTGGGTATCGATCAAATTGAGAGATACCCCGGCACATGTTTAGCTTAGAGTAACACTCTGGAGGATAACTCAAGAAACCCACCTTTACAGACAAAAACCAGAGCGTTAAATCCGTGTTTATACCACCTATTTTTTGTGGCCTTCGTGTCGAAAAGAAGCTGAAGTGTCGGGGAGCTGACAAGCTTTACTGACAGACATCGAGATTAATTTATCACATCATAACCTTGACCAACCCCAGTAACTAACACACACACATACACATAAGTGATAAGTAGGTAAAACACGGTTCGTCTCATAAAACAGAAAGCCCCATCTTTTTTACGGTGAAATCCGCCGACACCGTGAACAAAGGGGTCGTTGTTGGCGGAGGCTCCTGACTACGTGGTGCGGCGCTAAAGCAGCACAAAGCCGACGTCTGATAAACCCGCTAATACATACTACAACGACATATAATGTACATAATAAGGATGAAAAACAATCGACATGTCAGATATTACTCACAGTCCTCGTTTGTCGCATTGGTATAGTTGTCTATTTTTAATCAAACCCGGCGGAGGTCTGAGTGCGCTCCGCTCCCACAGCTCTGCGGATCTGTTGCAATCGCCATTGAGGCAGAGCTATGAGAGGCGTCATGACGTCACGGCGCCGCCTTCAGGGACCGTAGGATAATACACGACCTTGCTGATAATTTTTTTGTGCTTGAGTTGTGTTTTTTTGTTTGTTTTTTCTTTAAAAAAAATCATATATAGTTTTTGACTTTATTGATGTATATGTTATAATTGCACTTTGGTCCTTTTTTTGTTTTCAATTTTATTTTGTTTAGAGCTGCTGTAGCAATGCATTTTCCCCACTTATCTTATTTGAAAAGATTATCAAAATCTATACAGAATGTTTTCATTGAAGATGTCTCTTTTTTTTCTTCTTTATTTCAATTGAAGTTATTATATATCTATTAATACATTTTTAATCTTTTATTTATGAACTGGAATTCTTTGTTTATTCTATTGTATATTCTGTTCAACATTAAAAAAAAAAGAAATCTAAAAAAAGACACTTAAAATTCATGTTTGAATAGATGTTTTGATGTAAAGCTATATTTTAGACAAGATAAGATGTTCTATATTATAAGACTATTAATTTTTTGGAACAGATACAGACTGACAGGTACTGTATCTTTTAAACGGTGTTGTCTGTATGTTACATAATGTAATGTTTATTCTCTTACAAGTTCATCAAATGTTAATTATTCTTAATTCATTATTGCTGTTGTATTATTTTTATGTTATTAACTATCATTCACAGTTTTATATATATAATATAGTTAATCTTCTGAAATCATTCTCAGGTTCACTGAGTTCATCAGTTATACAAAAGTGTAATGGTACGATTTTGGATGCAGTAAACCAACTTAAATGTGGTTACAGTTTACAGCTATGTTATTTACATTATGTTGTTAGTATTTTCCAGCAACATTACTCCTCTTGTTCTCTGTCTCATATTTTGTGTAATATCCTTGTTAGTGTTTTGAATATTTTCACCACTGTAATAAAAATGTACAGTTGGGTACATCATGAATTATATGGCTTTTATCCTCATGTAATGTCCCCAACTGATGGTTGAAGATATGTTTTATTTTATTTTGTGTTACATTGGCTAATTAATTTGGATTATTCGATTATTGTGCATTTTTGCTTTTGCTAAGTTAAATAAAACCTTTACCAGCTGATACATAAAGTCAAATTGTTTTGCCACAGCAGCAGGAAACAGTTACTGTTTTGTAAAATAAAACAAAATACACAACCAACCAAAGCTACTGTTAAGTCATGTGTATATATATATATGTGGTAGTCTTGCATTATATATTAGTGTGTTATACGACTGGTCGTTTTTTTTTTTTTTTTTTTTTTTTTTACAACTTTTAGATTTTCGAGTTGCATTTTAAAGCAGCATCAGTCATTCAAAACGCTTGTTTGAAGTTGGAGATCATGTGACAGCGGTGGATTCAGAATCCAGGTAATTATTTACAGATTACGGTTTGAATTATAACAACATCCTACTAAGGATCAAAACAGCACGTATGCTAAAATCTTCTTTTATAGAAGTTCAACAGCAGCTGGCTACTATTAGGCCTGCTAGTAATGGGCATAGTCTAGTGTAGCCTATAGTGGAAATAAAGAAATTGAGGAATTTGTTTGCTTTAACTGTTTTTACTGCCCCCCCCCCCCCTAACATATGAACTGAATGCTCTCTACTTGGGGAAAACAGCATTTTTAATTAGGGTACACAAAATTGTTGCAGACCAGGCATGGCACCTTATCTGAACTTACCTGAACTGGCATATATATTATTTCTTCTTTTCTATTTGCAGGTGTTTATTTGTTACCCTATCATTATTATTGCTGTTGTTATATTCTTCAAAAATGGATCAAAGCGCAATATGAAAAAACCTAGGCCTGAAAATGTTGAGACGTAGTTACAAAAAACAAATCACAGGTTACAATCTGGTCATTTTCTTCTATTACTTTCCTCCAAAACAGCAGCTGTTGTTTGTCTCATCTCTGCAAATAGGGCTAGGATGTTTCCGATTTGTTTACCCCTATCTGTTTTTGCCCCTCACTGGCATTAAATGTTGTTGTCAGATTATACCACACTATAGCAATACTCGTGTCAGTGAGGGAAAAAAATCCCCCGGACAGGTCACTCACTGCGGCTTGCGGATTTAGAAAGTCCATCTGGCACCGTGATGATGCGCATGCAGGGTGTCTCTCTTTTAGCGGCCCTGCCTCACATCACACATCCACGAGGCTCGATTTATCCCAAACAAAACAAAGTCGCGATGTCAATGGAGGCACCATTTGTCTCATTCAGACTGGGGCTGGTCTCCTCTATAGGCTACAGCAGCGCCCAGTGCTCCCTCAGTGTGGATGCTGTGAATGGACGGACGGATGGGGCGGGTAGGCAGCAGCATCACAGCCGCAGCAGTCGACATCAGCATCCGCAGGCAGACCATGTGAGAAGCCATGTGCCCGAGAATGCAGATGCTTCTCACAGGCCGGGATGGGCTCTGCGATGGTGACTATAACTGCATGCGGACTGTTACTGTTATGGGATGCGACAGACTCAAACACACACACAGAGAGAGAGAGAGACTTGGAGAGAGAATCCTTGAATATGGAGTCAATGTTTCTCATAGACTACTCTGTTAGGGATTTAGGTGATAGTTACATGGTGTTATTTTGTCTCAAGGAATACAGTAGCTATGTTCACAGGGAAGTTATGTAATAATATTGGCTTATTACAGAAAAATATAGATGTCATCTATTTGCCATTTATTCACCAATTGTACGCTCACATGATGTTTTGCAAGTCCAACAAATGGCATGATACTACTCGAAGTTTTGATTCCTTTTCACTACTTGAAGGTCAGAGGTCACCTACAAAGACTTCTTTTACAGAAGTTTTATGATTGAGATGTGAAGCCAGTGTCATCTTTATGAGAGGCACACTGCCATAGACCTACTGCCCCACTGACAGACCCGACATCTCCCACAACTCGGAAACTAAACTACTTTCACGAGTGTATTAAAAATTATCGCTCGTTTATTATCTCACATAAATCCTCATGAAAAAAAAACCCTTTCATAGGAGTCACTGATTGCTTCTAAATCAAGCTACGCTAATAATTAAGAATCCAATTTGTGGATGAGTTGTGTGTTAGGACTGTGATTGCTCTTTGCCCTCTGCTGTTGATGAATGAATGGGGGTCAGAATCTAAAGCTGCGTACGGTATCTCAGCCAACCTGTAGGACTAAAAAGATAATTCCCCCATATTAAACTGTTTGGAGAAGAAAGGGAAGCTATAGTGGAGTTTGGGGCAAATGATTCCTCATGCATCATTTGAATTTGCCCTCTAATCACCTAACAATCTTTCTCCGCCAGGGTTATAACAACCTCTGCTGCAGGCCTCCATTGTGATACAAACAGCTGGCATCCTGTCTTAACCCAACACATTTGACTATGTTATTAAACTGAAATTACAGTGTCGTTTATCACTGTCACTGTCACTGTCACCGCAGTTACTGTCAGTGCTGTATTACTTCAGTGCTCTATAGGTAAAAAGAGAAAACAAACACTGAACTGTTGAAATGCAGGGGTCGTGTTTGTTGAGCACAGAGTGTCCCTTGTGTGACGCTGTTTACCTGTGTTCATCTGCTGGTGATAGTGGAATGACTCTTTCCTCTTTCCCTGTCCCCCTCTCTCTCTCTCTCTCTCTCACACGCAAGCATACACACATCACTAACAGAGCATCTAAGTGCATCGCCCCATGCCTGCATTGCTCTATAACGAGAAGAGAGATATATCACCTGTTCTTTTATATTTCACCCAGTCTCTTCTTTTTAAATATATTACCTGTAAGTTTCTCTGCAAAAAACACACACACTTGTTCTCTATAAAAAATGACATCTCACCAGTTGTTGTCACTTACCCTGGCTGAAATGCTGCTGAGCCGACCGGGGTAACATGGTGCAGAAGTTAATAGTCCATCCAGGAGAATGTGTATATTGTATATCCAACACTGCTAGTCCGACAGGCAGACAGGTGGAGCGGCTCCAGTGCAGTCCAGTGTATGTGTGAATGTGTTCTCAGAGCTTTGGCAGTGTGTTATCCTACTCCATGTGCCTCTGGTTGTGAGGTGGAGCTCCATGGAGAGTTAATATAGGCCAGGCCAGAGAGGGGAGGAGACTGCTCTGTGTATGGTTTGGCCTGTCAGTGTGTCAGACCTAACTACAATTTGAGTCCAGTGCCACCACCAGTCTCTCTCTCTCTCTCTCTCTCTCCCTCCCTCTCTTTCATTGCTTTGTGTTTTTCCTCTTATCCTCTGTTTTTTTTTTCCTTCATGTTTTGCTCCAGTCTGTTGTAAGCAGAAACAGAACCAATCCTCTGTACCCTGGTCTGAAATACATTCTTGTGCCTGGGTGAGACCTTTGCAAATCCACTTTGGTGATTGATGTTTTTTTTTTTTTTGAATATGTCATTTTAAATCAAAGGAATGTTCAGTCCTAATGTTTTGCATTGCTTTGGATTAGTAAAACCCTTCCAAAAACACACTTGAATAAAGCAAAATATGCGTGCTCATCATCACGTAACAGACCATGCACATGCAGTATTTTTAGTTATATAATTTCACAAGTTATAATCTACAAGGTCTACAATACGTGTTTCTGCAAGAAGACACTTTTATGTGTGTGTAATATGTCCTTTGAAAAGGGGAGTCTTGGTGTTTGATTGACAGCTATAATGGTCAGTGTCAGTGGGGGGTTCATGAAGTTGCGATTATACAAATGCCACAGAAGAGTTGGTGCTCACTCCTTGAAACTTGTGTCTGACTGTTTTCTTTTATTCACAATATCACACTGGGTCTGCCGCTCTCTGTCTGCAAGACAGGACTCCCTCCTCCGTCTAGATCTGCCTGTCATACGGCAGGTTGCTGCTGGCATTTTGACAGATTGGCACTGTAAGGAAATGTGTGCGTGTACATTTGTTTGATATTTAAACCAGACTGCTGGAGGGTCTAGATCAGCTGTGTGTTATCAAAATATCCGAATGGACGTATGAGGAAATGAGGGCAAAGCTGCGGGTATTGTGTTTGCCAATATTTAGCTTTTCCTCTGTCTGCCTTTGTATTATTGTATCATTGCTCCACTAAGGAGATGAATTGATGATCTGTGATGTCTGCAGCCTGAAAATTGGTGTTTATGTGGGCTCGCTGCCACCTAAAGAATAGCCTGTACTGGCAATGCTGGACTCAGCTAATAAACATCATTAATTAACTGATCACATGAGTGCTGTGAGAGATGATTACATAACACAATTTATAGAAACAGTATGACATGTTCTCTGTCATTTGCAGCCAGTATGACCAATACTGATTTCTGCTGCCTGTGCTGTGTTACCGTACAGTTCCTGCTCTTATGTAACAGACCATTTCACCCGATCATGAAGGCAAGGTGCAGAATGGGTCGAGACAGAGAATGAATTCAGGCACCGTTGTTCATTCCAGCCACCCTGTTCATGTCACAGATGATCATGCAACTCAGGTATTTCACAGCATTGTGAAAGAGGAGAAAGTGTTCTTTCCCCACTGTGACTGTGTATCTAGTGCAAGAAGGCAAACGTCTATAATGACATCCTTTTGGTTTCACAGAGGTTTGAATTACAGTCTAGGTGATAACTCCTTGCCCATTCAGTCAGTGTTATCCTACTGATGTGTGATGTGGACACTTTTCTGAATCTCTCTGGTTTCTGCTAGATGTTTTGGAGAAAGCCTCCTCAGCAGTACCCATTAACTCAGAGTGAACTAGCTGTTTCATCTCTTTGCTTTATCCTACGTCAGCACAGAGGATGGCCACACACCACTGCTCAAAGGTAAGGCTTAATGTCTTACAACAATCTGCACACACTCCTGCAGTACAGTTAGGTCCACATCCAGGACATATGGGACCTTATTCAGCTGTTTAAATGATTTACTCTAAGGGGAGAGTGTTAGTGGGAAGTCACAGTGTTATTATGTAACACACAATAGTGCCACCACCATTTGCCTGGAATTAGTGTGTTCTTTTTTCTCTTCATAGGATGACGTACAGTTGGTGATTTAGTTTCAGATTTGGGATGAGGCCAGCACACCTGTGGAGGGTCTGCAGAGTTCTTGTCGATCACACATATTAAAGAGGACCTAACAGGCACATTTCCAGGTCTGTATTAATATTCTGGGGCTGTACTGGTGTGTCTTTGCATGATTTACAGTTCAAAACTGATTATTTATCTTATTCTAGTCCTTTATGGAGCCCCACACTTCTGGTTCTGCAGGCTGTTTTAGCTCTTGTCTCTTTAAGGGTCCCCTCTTAATAAGCCCACTCTGATCTGATTGGCTAGCTCCCAGAAGCTGCCCATCTGCAGGATTCCAGCAGATAAGAATACAAACAATTGTAGTCAGATTTTGTTTCTTTTTCTCGTCCTTTATTTGAAATGGAAACTTTTCAGGTACATCGATACGGCCTAAATCTGATCTGGGTGGACAAAGTGAACAATCCATAGAACAACCTCACCTAAAGGCTATGGAATGGACGGCCGTTTGTGGGCACTCACAAACAATCTGACGTCATCATGAGGGAGAAGTAGAGGTAATATTGCAAATGGAGCGTTCAGAGAAGGTGGAAGGCTGTTTGATTTCCAGAGAGCATTTTACATACGTTCAACTCAAGTTTTGGAACTTTGAACAGATTTAACACAACTATCCAACATTATAACAGAATATAAATAACAGAACAGATGTTAGAGCAGCTTACATGCATAAATCACTTTCCGAAATCTTCTCAATTAGCTAAAATGAAGTGAAGGTTATTGCATTTTACATAAAGCATTCATTCACATCACAATATTCACATGGGCAAACCATATTAGATGCCTGCTTTGCAATCAAGGGCAGATTGTGAAGAACAACAAGACTCTAGGTATCAGTTTGGCTGCAGAGTTTGAATTTCTGGCCTTTTTTGGACCAGCATACCTGATTTATAGCACAAAAGCAAGAGGAGAAGAGAGAAGTGAAGAGTACAGGACAGGGCCATCTGCCTCTGCTTTGCTGTCCTCTCACCATCTGTGAGCGGAGAATCCCAAGACCTACAGGGCTCTGGTTATGTATCTGTGTGTGTGTGTGTGTGTTGGAGAGGTTTGTACCACCCTTTCTACGAAGTGATGTAACCTGCTTTGCCTCCTTCTTGTCCTCGTACAGATGATTTTAAAAAAAGACAATTCTCTGGATATTCTGCAGAGAAATTATTAAATGATCTGGCAGGGACATTGTGTTTGTTGTGTAGTCTGTGTGTTTGATGTGATTGAATTTGTTTGTATGAGGTCAGAGATAAAACTGGGTGTTTAGTGATGTAAGAGGATCAGAAGCTTTGGAATCTAGAGGTTTCTTAGCAGGACTAATGCAGAAACCTTTCACCCGTACGTTGGTGCTTGTGTTCACATGTACTCAACAGCTTCTGACAACAAACATGTAATCAAAGTCACTGTCCTGGCCAAATTTCCTACATCATGACGGGCTCTTTAGACCGCTTTGGATAGCAGGGCTGCAAATTAATCTGATGTAAATTTAGATGGAGCTTTAATTAGCCCAGTGAAGCATGTCTCTGCACATTTAGACAACTTGGGTGATAATCTTTCAAGCACGTTGTGTTTTTAGCTCACTTCTCTTTAAATGTCATCTACTAATATGCATTACAGTACGTTATCCTTGATTTACCTGATCCATATTTTTTTCACTGGCGCAGAGGCTACTGAGAAAACAAAAG